>NC_041215.1:78350224-78404864 GCF_002837175.3 Physeter macrocephalus
GGGAGGATCTCACGTGCCGCGGAGCGGCTGGGCCCGTGAGCCATGGCCGCTGAGCCTGCGCGTCCGGAGCCTGTGCTCCGCAACGGGAGAGGCCGCAGCAGAGGGAGGCCCGCATACCACAAAAAAAAAAAAAAAAAAAAAAAGGCAGACCCAGAAAACTGGCCTAAACATACTTCTCATTGTTTCGCATGACCTACGTGTGGGTTTTTCACAAATATCTGTTGTGGTTTTTGTAACTGGAGCTGGCAGTCATGGACTTTTCTTAGACCAATGCTAAGGTAAGAAGTTGTAGAAGGGGGCAAGGCATAGGCATAAATGAGTACAAATAAATACAAATCTTAAGAATGGCAAGATGATGCAAATTTCGGAGGATGTCTAAACATTTTGCATAGCTTTTGTTTTTTTAAGAACTCACAAGACCAGTTTATCTTATTGTTATCTTATTGTTGCTGCCTTCCCAATAGTTCTGTTTAAAGTCTATTGCATGGACCACACCTACACAACCATCCGGGTGCCGGTGGCTGCCTCGGTGAAGGAAGTCCTCAGCGCAGTTGCCGACAAACTAGGCTCTGGGGAAGGCCTGATCATCATCAAGATGAGTTCCGGAGGAGGTAACAGCCTTCTGCAAAGCAGAATATCCCATCCAAACAGAACCCTGCCAGAAGTTAGCGAGGCCCTTGCAAGCTGATCCAAAGGGACAAATAGGTGCTGTGTATGCTCCCCAAAATAACAGAAATAAAGTGGTTAGAGGTGGGCTGGGCTAGTGTCTAATATCCCCTATCCTGTAGGTACCCACTCTGAAGCAGAAAAGGGTGAAATGATCTATCCAAGGCAGTTGGAACTGAGGTCTCTGGTGTGGGTGTCAGCCTGGAGTTCTTTCCCTATACAAAAAAGCTTAAGGCTGTAATAACATATAACGGAAAAGAATTGAAAAAGAATTTATATATGTAAATATCTGTGTCTATATGTATATATATATTACTGAATCACTTTGCTGTATACCTGAAATAACGCAACACTGTAAATCAACCATACTGCAATTAAAAAAAAAAAAAAAAAAGCTTAAGACCTTGGAGCTCTGAGAAATGTGGGCCCTAAGAGGGCACCCGGCTTTTCTAGCTAAAGGCTGTAGGTTTTCACAAGTGTGAAGTTGGAGGTGGCCATAGGCTGGTTCTTTTCAGCTGATGATGGTTTTCCTCCTTTCCCAGTAAAGAGGGCAGGAACTCAGCTCATCAAACAAAACGAGAAGTATTTCCCCTCGCAGGATTACTAGACTGCTCTGTGCTTTCCTGAAATGTCGTTTATTCATTCTTCATATAGTTTCTAGCCACTTAGTGTGGCTTTGAGAGGAGAGGAGGTGTTGGACACGGCCTGGGCCTCCAGGTTGCTCACAGGCTGGTGAGGAGGGAGACAATAAATAAATAATGATAGTCAGTGCCGGCAAGAGTTTTGGAACTGCATGCATTGCAGTGAGAGCCTGGAGGAGAGAGCCATCAGGCTAGCTTGTCCAGTACGATTTGAGCCATCCCTGCCGTGTTTGAAGACAAATGATTCCACTGATGCAGGATTTTTAAATGCATCTTGGATTCCCAAGATATCCCCTTCCATTTCTGTTCCCGGCACACATGACCCAGGATGTCTGTCTGCCGTGATGAGCCCTCTGGCACACTCTCGCCATAGCTATCCCAGGTGCCTCCTTCACTTCCTTCAGGTTTTCCCCCAAGTGTCATTGTCTCTTGGAGGCCCCCTCCTTCCTTTCTCCAGTTCCCTTTCTAAAATTCCCCCTTATACATACTTCCTAGCCTCCTTCCCTGCTATATTGTTTTCTCCTCCTCACTGCTTACTCTCTGGTACATTGTCACTATCTGCATCCCTCACTATGATATAAGCTCCTTCTGGACTGATTTGGTTTTTTTTTTCCTGTATTGTTCCCTGCTGTATCCTTAGTGCCTAGAGCAGTGTCCAGCATACTGTAAATGCTAAATAAATATTTATTGTATGGATTATCTTTTAAATATAGAAGACTTAATCTAATAATGCAGTTGCCCTCCAAATTAGGGAATGAGTGATAAGATGGTAATAAATTTTACATCTAAAGTCATGTGGGATCTCAGAAACCCCAAAAGTTTTCTAAAAGTTACCTTGTCATCTCCAGAGTGCTGGGCATTATTACCATCTGGAAGCGTAACTTGTTTTTTAAAAAGCAGGTGCGGTTTTTGTATGCAGAACTGGGTGAATTGACCCTCGGGTATTTCCATTCCTGTTTTGTGGTCATTTCTGACGGCATCCTGAGTGTCATGTGCCTGCACGAATGCTGTGTCTTTTTTATTCAGTGGGTTCCTTCAGTACTGTATTTTAAGCAGTCACTGCGTGTTCCGGTAATTCACCAAGCTGGCAATTTGTTGGTGTGATTAGGGCAGTGCAGCAAATCTCAGGTGCATTTAATAGGCAATCTCTTGCTTTTTATGTTCACAGAAAAGGTGGTGCTCAAACCTAATGATGTTTCAGTATTTACGACGCTCACTATTAATGGACGCCTGTTTGCTTGCCCGCGGGAGAAATTCGATTCACTGGTAGGTGTGGATGGCCACCTCAGAGCAGCGTCTGCAATCAGAAAAACTTGTCTGGAGCTTAATTTTGCAGTCACGTTGAACCTAGTTGCTAAAAAATCTTGAACGCTACTTGTCTTTTTCTTTTCTGCAGTCTATTAGGTAAGCCTCAGGTGTTCACTTGACATGCCCTGAGCTTTAGATTTTCCTTTGTGGAAATTCGCCAAGTAACACCACTACTGGGGCATAATTCAGCTTTCAGAACTCTTTGTAGTAATTCACGTCCTTGACATGTCCCCGGTTTAAATATTACTATTAAGAATCTGAATACTTGGATAGAAATAATGTTTTAAGATAAGATGTTGCAACTTATCCTACCCCTTAGGGGGATGTAGAAATGCATTATGGCAGAGCCACTCTCTGGTCCAGGGAAAATGCTGTTCCCTGAAAGGGCTCTCTCCATCTTGTGTAGGAAATCTCAGAGGCCAGCCGTCTTTCCCAAGTCTCCAAAACAGTGTTCGCGGCCCCACCTAGCGCTCTGTGAGTAAAGGCGTAATCGGCCCTTGCTAATAAGTAACTGGCCCTCTCTCCTTTTTGCAGCTGGGAGGGTTCATTTCTATTTCTCCTGTAACAGGAGTAGAAGTGAGCAGCTACTAGAGTATCTTAGAGAGCCTGTGGGGACAGTTCAGGGGATAGAGGACTAGTTTTTTCCATCTTTAGACACACCGGGCTTCTTTACCAAGGAAAGTGCAACACGGGCGCTACAGGGAAACTGCATTGCGTTTTAGGGGGAAAACTTAACTACATAAGTGACGCATGAATACGTTCAGTTTAATCAGATCAGACATTGTAGGTAAATCAAGATTCCCCTCCTTGGACTTTTTAGAGCTTGTTTAGCCTCATCATGATTCTGACCTTCTAGTTTGGGGAGAGCTATTTTGTGCACTCACAGTTGAGCAGATCTTGCGACATCTTGAATTTACCCGGAGGGGAGCTTCACAGAAGGGGCGTGGGTTCACATTGGTTCTCCAGCTCCTCCCTCATCCCTCTGGCCCGTGAGCATCCTTGCCTCACTCAACCACCAGCGCTGTGTGATCTGAGTCTGCTTACAGCCCTTTTCATATACTTTTCATCATCTACATTCATGGCTTCCTGAAAAATAAGTATTTCCCAGTATTGAGGGATTGGGGGGAAAAAATGGCATGGATGAGTGTTACACTGCTCTCTTCTGGAAGCGAAAGCCATCAAAAGCCAGTTCAGCCGGAGCCCTGCCAAAGGTGCCACATGATGTGTTTGCCACACAGCGCTCGGGCCTGTCTTGCCGGCTGGTTCTTGGCCGCAGTGTCCGATGATGTGGTGTTGAGATGGAGAGTGTGGACCATCTCCAGCTCCCTGTGGGGCAGGTACTAACTTTTTAAGCCTCTGTTTATTTGCACACAACCCTGCGGCCTTACAAGTTCTTAGTCCTTGCTAGTCTTCCATGTTAAGGCCGGAGTAATTGCAGGGAGTTTACTTTGCAGCAAGTACCCAGACGTGAACTTGCTTAACTTCTTCCCTGTTGGTGCTTCTGCCTTTCACTGGGCTGCCAGCTATGCTGTTGTCGAGTTGTCCCTGCCTCACAAAACTGTAGGCACGGAGCTCCTTTTCTGGCTTTCTAAAGATTTCTTTGAGGACAGTCCATCTAGGAAGAGTCGTATACAGGATGCCCCTGCAGTACAGAATGTTGGCCAAACCTGTGATCCATCAACACATACTTATGAAGTGCTAGCTTCTGTGTGACACTAAACCAGTGTGCCAGAGCCTCTGCCCTTAAGACAATTATGGTGAGATTGGGAGATGAAACTAACACAGACAGCCTGGAACAGAACAAATTGTAGTGCTGAAGTGTTGTCTAGAATTAGTAGAGTGCCAGTCATTTATCCTAGTTGCTTAGGGGCTTGGATTCTAGAGCTTTACTTTCTTGACATTTTAAACATAAATGTCAGTATAGAGCAACTTACAATAAAACCCCATGGCACTGTAATTTCGTTCTAAATACTTTTATCCATTCACTAGCTCCTTAGGTTTTTATTTAGGGCCTATACTGTATCAGTCCAGGCGGATGATTCTGGCTCTAGGATGGTCTTGAAGATGAATCCATCATGGTCCTTGTGCCTCAGGGAGCTCAAAGTATAGTGTGGGACACCAGAGTGTAATGAGTATCCAATGTGACAAATGCCATTGCAGAGCTAGGCACAGAGGTGTGGGAGCACGAGGAAAGAGGATGCTGAGGTGGCAGCTTGCTTTAGCCATCTCTTTATCACTGACAACCAGCACATCCTTTTTTTTTTTTTTTTGCGGTACGCGGGCCTCTCACTGTTGTGACGTCTCCCGTTGCGGAGCACAGGCTCCGGACGCGCAGGCTCAGCGGCCATGGCTCACGGGCCCAGCCGCTCCGCGGCATGTGGGATCCTCCCAGACCGAGGCACGAACCTGTGTCCCCTGCAACGGCAGGCGGACTCCCAACCACTGCACCACCAGGGAAGCCCAGCACATCCTTTTAATGTCTTAGTTTCCTCATCTGGACAATGGGAGGGTAACAGTGCTATTCTCCCAATCACCACCATCCATCCAGGCTTAACAGAGAAATCAGCTCTCAAAAAGAGCTGAGAGAGAGAATCAGTCTATAGGAGTTCTTTGCCTCTGTGTGGGCACTTTTCAGATCTGTCTGTGTAATGCAGACCCTACATAGGCTCTGCTACACTTCATCTGTAAGGAAATTTCCACAGGGATATCTATGAGAAAATGGTCCAAGGAATTGCTTCCTATGGGGCCAGCATGTTAATTCCCCACTTCAGTTAGAGGAGCCCTCTGTGCTGCTCAGATTGCCTCTCTGGTGGTTCACGGAGGGAAGGGGTTGGCCTGCCCTTTGCTTGGTGAGCCCTGTTCACTCAAAAACAGTAGAGGTTCAACAGGGGTTTCTGTTTTTCTCTCAAAAGGGATTCAGGATGATATACCAGCCTCCATGACTAAAAGAATTTAATGGCATCTTCCCTGTGTTTGTTGGGTTAATTTATCCCCTCTGTGAAAAGCCATAAGACCTCAAGGGAAAGAGATAAGGAGTCAGTTAGACTGAGGAGAGAGCAAACCCAAGGAACAGGGCAGGTCCACAGCAGAGCACATGGGCGAGACGGAAGGCAGAATGTGGAGAGCCAGTCTGAGCCTGAGACAGAGTTCTCGCACCAAGTATTTAAAAGCTTCCCCGACATTTCTACCTGAGACCTACCCCGCTTGAAACCATTCTCCTTATTTGCTTCCATAAGCTACTTGCCCATCAGCTTCAGGTCGGTTCCCTAAGTTTTAAATCTTTGGAATAATGGTTTTTCTTCCATGCTGTCTGTGCCCTGCATAAAGTGAATCAGGAACAACAGTATTTGGCTCATACATCCGGGTCCTGTACTCATCACGCTTCCCTGTACCTCTGCATTGGTGAAGCAAAGCTGGGAAGGGAACTAATTTGGAGGGGATGGTGGGGACCTCCTCTGTGCTAGGCACTGTGCTCACGTGCTACACTTAAATTATTCCCATCCAATTCCCTTAACAAGCCTAGGTACTAGGTACTGAGGCCCCAACTCATCAGAGCTAGAAACAGACAGTCAAGGGATTAGGGAATCATCCAAGTCTATGTAATTAGAGTGGAGTTTATATTTAGAATCTGTTGCTCTCTAAAACTGGCACTAACCTGGTCTGTTTCAAAACCCTAACTCCCATCTGGTACTCAAAGACTTTCTAAAGCTGTTCAAGCTGTCCATTTGTTTCCCCTGAGCTCTCTGTTCCTGCCAAGTAAGTTTCATGACGGCTTCCTCATCTTCTTGCCTCTCACGCCATCCTTCAACCTATGACAGACCATCCTGGATACTCAGGGAAAACCCTGCCATTCTAAACCCACCCAGTTTTGTCTGTTTCATCTTTTAAAGCCCATCTCTTTCTCCAAGAACCTCTTCAGGCCACACATTCATTCCAAACGCCTACTAACTCTCAAAAAGCCCATTCATGTTTCCTCACCTGTTTCTCCGTGTATCTGGGAGCCAGGTGTTTTTTGATGCTTCTGTCCATCCCTTTATACGTGCAAATGAATGCCAGCAGCTGACTCTCTACTGGCGTGCAGTGCTGTACTTGCTGGTCAGGGCTGACTCCTTTTTTAAACTGCAAACTTTCAAAGGCCCGGAATGCAGTGGCCATTCATAGAATGTCAAGGTTATAGGTGATGATTATAATGATGATGACGATAGAACGTGAACGATATTAGTACTTCCAACATAAATATTGAATATCCAAATATGTTTAGCATCATATTGGGGAAATTATGTTTTAATTCGTGTGACTTTTGTAACTTTAAACATATTATTATAGATCAATAGGTATTAATATATTATACGTAAGTTTCTAATATATACAAACCATTCATCTTATTAAGGAAAAGCACTATAACTCATTTCCCGTAAAATAAAAATGAGATAAGTAAGTTGGATGGAAAGTCTTGACCAATGGTCTTCCAGAAAGTAGCAGAGTTTAGTTTTCTGATGCCTAGCCCCAAACACCATGACCATGTGACTATCATTCCTAGCTCAGCATCTCTCAGAAAGTGGAGCAATTGGACATCATATATAATCACATGTAATCACATAGCCCTCTGTCACCTAGTACCCCTGGCAGTGTGTTATGAGAAATGGAGATGCAGCAACTCTACCACTGTCACCAGCCCCTGCAATAGTAAGTAGCGTTGTAGCTAAACATCCAAAACCACCATGCCAGTACCTGCTTTGGAATGGCTTCAGTGGGAAATAGGAGAAGAAAGTCCTTAAGAACTGCTTCCTTGTTTGTCAGGGAAAAGGAATCATTCCCAGGGAGCTCCCAGGCCCATGCAGAAGAGAACTTTCATGGGTCAGTCTTCACTGAATCTTATTTGCCATGGTCCACATTTTTCAGTCAGTGGAATTGATTAGAGTGATGATGATTACTATAAAAATGGCACGGAAGCAAGTGAGCATTAAGAGCAAAGGCATTTTTCTCCTCTGGGTAAAATCAGTTTCAAGATATTCCTTAAAGCCTCTCCAGAATCCTTTCCCCTCAAAGTCCTGACAGCACTCAGTGTGTCTGTTTTGAGATTCTGATACATTTTTGCATTATTATTCATAGACTCCCTTGCCAGAGCAGGAGGGCCCAACTGTTGGAACAATGGGAACTTTTGAATTGATGAGCTCCAAAGATTTGGCATACCAGATGACAGTTTATGATTGGGACCTCTTCAGCTGTGTGCATGAGGTAAGGTGCTCCATTTAGAGCATTTATTCGTAGGTATCGTGGCAATTCTGGATGCAGCCTGTAAATGTTAATATGTGCTGCAATGTGGAAGCCACACGAGGGTTTTTTTAAATCATTGAGTATATTAATAAAGGCTGTTATAAAGCCTTTAAGTGTTAAAGAAAAATCTTTATGATTTACAGTGAGCTCTGTCTTCCTGAGTATATTAAGCCAGTTGCACCTAGTTTATAGTTAACAGATTCAACAAGCCTCATTGAGCCATTAAGATCTTCAAGTTGAAGTTCAAGTTGAATCCTGGTCAGTGACTGTATTCACATTTGCTGACCAGTATCAATTTGTCACGGCAAATGGAGGAGCCAAGTTGGTGTTTTGATTTAAAAACAAAAACATGACGACATTGTTTTCCTTTCTTCTAGCTGGAGCTAATCTATCACACATTTGGAAGGCATCATTTTAAAAAGACCACAGCAAACTTGGATTTGTTCCTCAGGAGGTTTAATGAAATTCAGTTTTGGGTTGTCACTGAGATTTGCCTTTGCTCCCAGCCTAGCAAGCGTGTTCAGCTCTTAAAAAAATTCATTAAGATCGCGGCCCAGTAAGTATCATCCACTTGGAGAGAGAAAAACGTTTGAGCTGTGTTTTCATTTTGTCCCCTTAGATTACACCTTAAAAAGAAAAGTGAGATATAAGATCTCCTTATGTACCAGGACCAACCAGAGGGGCGTAAGAATCACTGAACTCTTGCAAAAGATGTGTTTTGTCTAGCTTTTGTAATACTTGACACCAATATATAAATTAACATCCTGCAGCACTGATGGTCGAGTTAAAATCGTGACCTCTTTTTGCTCTGAACTACTCAGACTTTGTGCCTCCTTCCACGTAAACAACTCCTTCAGCAAAGTTCTGCTGCACAAAATTGTTTGAAAGGCTGGGCGAGTCCAGGTCTAACTCGACACGTTCTTGCCAGTAGAGGGCAGTGGGGACATGCGCGTACAACCGTGCATCTGACTCAGCCGGGATAAAATCCATAAAATGCATAAAGGCGAGCTAACCTGGTCCGTGAAAATCATCCCCATAAACATCGGAAAAAGCAAGCATCTTATAAATATTCTATTTAACAGCACTTCATGGGAGACAATTTATTTACTGCAGGGGACAGTTAGATTTCTCCCTGAAATGAATTTAATCTTCTCCTGCTATTTAGATATGCCTGACAGCCTCCTGTTTCCTGTTTACTTCCCTGTTTTTGGTATCACCACAATGCTAAAAATAAAATGCTAAATGCGGCTGTGGCTGGGAGACTTTTTTCCTTTCTCAACCCAGGGAGCTCCAGCACGGGAAGGTGGGGAGCACAAGTGACCCCAGCTGGGCAGTTTTCTTGAGCCAAATAGTTTAGATCCCATACAGAGTCTGATTTCCAGAGCTAAACAAAGAAGCAAACGCTGCTTGACATTTTACACATATCAGCTTGCCAAATGCCTTGAATTATTTTGCCACAATTTGGGAGTTCAACGGGATACCCAGATCTCTTGGATTCAAATGCTGGTATCTCTTAATTTGGAAAAACTGCCTTTTGAAAGAAAGATTTGGTAAAATGCTGCTTATGAATTTCTGGTTCAGAGTGTAGCCACTTTCCCCCGCAGCCTGAATAGGCTTATCGCAGGGGACAAATGCCTCCATTTACTTGGAAGGAGATGACTGGAAACTGTGACAGCATGTGCTTCCCTGCTAGCAGGAGCACATTCTCTCCTCACCTTAGCCTGGCAGTGCTGAGTGCAACAAGGGAGGAGAGAGGAGGTCTGCACACAGACGTGGAGACCAGAAAACCTTTGGGGGCCTAATCCTGCTATTTTACAGGGCAACATAGGAGAAACTCAGGAATTTTTTTTAACGTTTTTGCCTTTCTTATCTCCCTTCTGATTATGGGTGGATTTGGCCTTCGGAATAAATTGGTTTATGTCATTTAACCTCTATTTAAGCTGCGCTGTCCTACACAGTAGAACTCTTCACACAGCCCAGCTGGAGAAGATTGTAGACTCAGAAACCAAGATCTACACGAATGAGATCTTAAACCTAGTGGCAGTTGGCATGTTTTATGTGGTATTTTTAGAGAACTTCAATATATTCTATTGAAGCTCTTTGACCTGCCCAGAACTTTGTGAAGTTGGGGGTCCAAATGTTATCCTCGCCTTTTACAGGTGAGGAGACTGAGGCAGAGAGAAATTTCGTGATTTACCTAAGGTGATAAGGTTAGTTGGTAACCAGAGCAGTGAGCAGAAAGGCAGCCCTGCAGTCCTGCGTGTGCTTTCATGATCGCACAGATAGGACCAAGGCAAACGTCCATGACCAGCCTTGCTGCCTTCAGTCCAGGGACTCTGAAGTTGCTCTCAGCCCCTGACCTGAGAGCCACCGCGCCGGCCCATCGAAGGCCCCGCTTGCTTCCTCAGCGGTGCATGGGACACACCATATCTTCTCTAAATCTGTTTTCCCATTTCCACACAGAACATTTATGAATCACTCTGCAAGGAGTACACAGGCAGCAAATGCAACAATTTAATTAGCCTTTTGCGAAAATGCTAATCCAAAGAAGATTTAATTATGATGTAGTCAACTTAGATAACCATACTGATGTGTGGTAAAGGATTTGCGCTCCTTGAAAAATGAATTCTTCTTTCCCTTTGCAAGGAGCTGGTATAAAGAAGTCGAAGATTCCTTTTTTTTTTTTCTTTTTTTAAGTTAAACCGAGTACCTGGGCTAAATATTGCATTCTAATAACCTTTGGTCTTGTTCCACAATATTTTTCTTCCCAAATATATATTCATAAAAGCTAATAATGGCATAAATACAGATTCAAAATGATCAGCTTCATCGACATTGGTAAAACAGACAACGTAAGGTCATTTTTTGGTCAGTTGTTTAGGTTATTAGCTATATAGGGATCATGATTTGTAAGTTGACATTTTTCAACAAATTAGAAGCATTTGCATGGCAGGTAGAAGCCCTGGCGGCTGCAGCAGTGTGATTTTCCTTAGTTCCCTCTCATGCTGCCAGAGCCTGAGGTGTCCAGCTTCAGCCTGAAAGTCTGGAAGTCTCCAAGGACATTTTGCTTTCTCTCTTCCTAGCCCATGAGATGTTTCCCTCCGGGTCCAATAAGGCTTTTAGCCAGCTTTGGGATTACAATAGCAATCCCTAGGGTAGATGTCTTGAACTTCCTCCTCAAAACCTGAACCTAGATGGCCCAAACCATCACCTTTTTAAAATTACAGTGAGAAATCAAACAGCAGAGCACGGTCACCCAAGTGGAACTTACACAGAGCATTAAATCTGTCATTGCCTGCTCTCATAAAGGAGTCCTGCTGCATATTAATGACCATCAGAAAATAGAACTCTAATTTTTTTTATCTCACTCAAAAGTGGCATTTTACTCCAGTATGTGCCTCTTGTGTTTCAGCTGTAAGGAGTACAAGAATCTGAATTCCTTTTTTGCCATCGTCATGGGACTAAGCAATGTTGCTGTGAGCCGCTTGGCACTAACATGGGAGGTAAGCTTCAGCTGAGATCCAGCTGTGAATTTGCCTTAAGAGTCAAAACACAGGCTCACCAGTGAGCCTTTTTTTATAGAAATATCACTCATGCTTGTATAACAGTGGGAAAGGTGGGATACTTTGAGGGAGGTGACCTGTCTCCTTTTGCCTGAGTGTGAATTTTAAAAGGCATTGTCCTTCTGTAGAGGGGGGAGGGGATGAAGGGGGAGGGTCTCAGCTTCCTGGATTATACAATGTAAATAATAATAAGTCTAGTTCCTAGGTATAGCATTGCTTGGATGACTTCATCTTGCTCATAGATCCTATTGTTCTCTGAAATGTCTGCTTCTTGCTTTTAAAATAAGCCTTATCTGTAATTGAGAGGACAGAAGATCCATTTTTATCCCAGTAGTTATTTTGCTCCTGGGAGAATTAACCAGAAGGCCAACTGTTTGGCCCAGCTGAGTGCCAAGTATCTCCTAACTACCTAGCAGACCTCTCTGTGTATGGAGGAGTAACAGTTGGCTAGAATTCGGTTTGGTGCAAAAGTTGTGCAGGTGTGTTGTGAATTTCTGTAGCAAGTAACAGTTAATGGTTTGTTGATAGTTGGTTATTTGTGCTAGAGAACAGCTTCTTGTTTCATTAGCTAAGTACTCAAAATATGCCTGACCCCTTACATGTGGTATGTAGTCAAAGAAATATTAATCTCTAATAGAACATACACACGAAAATAGACTCTTTCTAAAAATAAAAAAGTATGTGTAAGTGGGACACAAAAAGAGAGCAAGGAGTAGGTAACACAGATCTTAATTTGCAATGATGCTGTAAAAAGGCACCAAAGGCAGCTGTTTGCATCTCTAAATGTTTTCCTTGAAACATTTTCTTCCCTACTTCCCTCTTGAAACTGTTTTCTCTCTCTGTTCCCCCTCAATGTTTCCACTGTTTATAGGACAGGTCCTCACAGGTCCTTCTGTCTTGGGTTTCTCTGAAAATTCCCAGCAGATGCTGCACTCAGCAGCTCATCCCCTGAATATAGGAATGAGGGAATTGGTAAGGCCTGCATGCCATTTGGCTGAGTCATCTTCCAGCTTGTAAAAGTTAGTGCTGCCAATAAATCTAAGCAATGAAGCCAGGGTGCAAGCCTCCCCTTCTTGTGGCCCACAGCTCTTGGAATCTTTGGAGATCTAGGGTTCCCTCTCAGAGAGTCTGCTTTCCCCAACTTGTTTCCAGCTTTTACCTCTCTCACGGAGTCCAGATGATTTGGCTGGGAAAATCAAAGAAGGTATAAAGCCTCATGGGGTCCGGGAAGGCCAGGTATAGGTGCACGTAACAGCAGCTAGACATTAAGGCCGTAGCATGGGGGGAACACTCTCAGAATCCCCTTTCCTGGTCTAAAGAGAGAAATAGGAGGCTGCTTGGGGGGCGGCAGGGGGGAGACAGGCAGCAAAGGGAGATAGTTTATTGGCCAGTCCTTCATTCCACAGGGAGAGGAAGGAGCACATCAGCCTGTGAGCTTGTGTTTCCATCCTTGCGTCTTGCTGAAAAGAGGAGAGTCACCTTTCATCATTTATAAGCCTTTATCTCTTAAGGTGAAATGTAATTGGATCATTCTGTAGGAAGAGCTTTCATTCTTAAGCGTCTTTGATTTGGGTTTGTCTGCCTGGACTTTGCCAAGACCCTCCCACATGCTTCCCACACGAAAACAGTGAGTGGCAGGATAGCAACAGGAGTAACGTGAGAAACAGGGCCTGCCCTCTGGGAACTAGAAAACACGTGTGAGAGAGTCAGTGAACAAAACAGAAAATAGAGTGAAGCCACGGGGCAAAGGGGATGGTCCAGCATGGAGGGGAAAGACCCATCTGAGATAAAGCCAGTGGGAGTAAGAACCCAGAGCCGAGTCTCTTGGCCTCAGTGGTGTTGACACTTCAGGAAGGATCATTCTTTGTTGTACGGGGCGGGGGTGGGGGGCGATGTCCTGCGCCATGTAGGAGGCTTAGCAGCACCCCTGGCCTCAATCTACTGTATACCGGTAGCGCCTCTCCCTCCATCCACCTTTCCAGCTGTGACAACAGGAAAGGTCTGTAGACATCACCAAACATCCCTGGGTGTGGGTACAAAACTGCCCCCAGTTGAGAACCCCTGCTCCGAAAGCATGGGATATGGATAGGTAATAGTATTAAGCCCCACATATTTTATGACCATACGCACTCCGGCTTTTGACCCAAAAGTCAGCTAAGCGCAGAAAGAGGACTAGAGTGCTAGATCTAACCAAAAATGTCGTTCGCTCCTAATTTTGTAAATTGTCTGTGTTCACGGAAAGTTATCGCCTAGCATGGTGATTTGGACACTCCGTGGAGCCTGAGACCCTTGTATCCCTTGAGGCCCATGCCAGGCTTCATCCCTTCGAACTTTTTCAGCTAAACAAGGATATCAGGTTTCCCTGAAACCCAACCTGAAAAGAGGCACTAAGACAATGAGTTTAGCGATTATAAGGAGACCAGTTCCTAGAAACAAAATAAGATGGTTTACAGTGTTTCAATGGGAATATGACAAAAACCCATTCAGAGAAGAGAGAAAAAGAAGAGAGAGGAGCTTTTGGGTGGATCGCAGAGGCCTGATGGGGTGAGTCAGTTGTTGATGGTAGACTTCACTGCGTGAAGCAGAGCTGAGCGGCGTATTCAAGGCCCAGGACTTGGTCAGCACTTCCACGGTCTTGGGATGGGGAACATCACGCTGCTATGTCTTGGTGTGACCCTGTTAGAAGAGAAAAGTTCAGCTTTACTATAAGCTCAGGACCTAAGCAAAGTGAGAACCAATAGATTGAAAGATGATTCATCATTGACCTACGGTGTAAATGTGTGGTACTGAATCATATGCCAAAATAGAACCCTGAGAAATTACTAAATTGATAGAACTATCTATTTTTGTATTATAGCAAGGCAGAGAAATCCTGTGGGAGAAATGCTTGTGTAGGAAAGCATAGCGCATATGATGGAGGCAATAGAAAAGGAGGCAGGAGATGGGAATTACAGAGGCTCTGACCATCATCAGCTGTGTGATTTTGGCATGTCATTTAATCTATGAGGTTTAATTTCTTCCATCTATAAAACACAGGTTTAATCTAGTCAAATAAATATGTATTGAGCACTTACTATGTACCTGACACTCTTTTAGGCCCTCAGGATATAGCAAGAAACAAAACTGATAAAAATCCCTGTTCTCTTGTAGCTTACGTTGTAAAGGAGGAGGGTTGAAACTAGGTAGTTTCTAAAACTGTTAATCCTAATATTCTCTGGTCTAAATTCCTAATTGTGGGAATGCGAGAGTTTAAAACAGTGAAGGGTTAATGCCAAACCACTTGTAGTCTGGGAATGCAGCCCTCTTTATGAATAACCCATTTCAGAAAACATTATAAAAGTTAAGACCAAAGCATCCATAGTTAGTTTTGGTTCAACTAGGTTAAGACTTTTAAAAGGCGAGTTCTCTAAGATTATCCTCAAATGACAAGACAGATTGTACAGTCTGGCCTGTCTTAGAGATGTTCGATTAAGAGCCGAAAGTAATAAATTTCCCCTAGAAATGGTAACGCATGATACATATCTAGATATTGAATCTGACATGTGTGGCATTTTCATTTCATTAACAGAAACTGCCAAGCAAGTTCAAGAAGTTCTATGCGGAGTTTGAAAGTTTAATGGTAAGTGACAGTGGCTCCTTTATTCTGTTCACTGTCTGCATTAATCCCATTTCTGATTAGCTGAATTGAAGTTCTCATTTCAGAAATTTTATCTGTCCTTGTATGACTTTAAGAAGTTTATGATCCCATTTTAGTGCTGCTAAAACAAGCAGGTCCGACTAATGAACGGCACCCTCAGGTACTAACTTAAAGAGGACTTATGTCCCACATAAGGTCAATTTGTGTAACTAAGAAAAGCAGTGTAATGGGATCCTTTCCATCTAGCACAGGTGGGCTAGGGATTGGAAGCTGCATTTTCCTCGGCTTGCCAAAATTATTTTTCCCCATTGGCCGGGAGGTGTTAACGGACAGAAAAGGAGCGAGTGGGACTTGGCAGGAGTGATGGAGGGTTTCAGAGAAGGCAAGTCGGGACTGGCTATGCAAGGCAGGTAGGAGGGTGAGCTGGGCTCCCAGGAAGGAGGCTGTGCTTCAGGAGAAGGGGAATC
This sequence comes from Physeter macrocephalus, assembly GCF_002837175.3. Taxonomy (NCBI): domain Eukaryota; kingdom Metazoa; phylum Chordata; class Mammalia; order Artiodactyla; family Physeteridae; genus Physeter; species Physeter macrocephalus. The sequence continues at coordinate 78,365,784 of NC_041215.1, forward strand.
TCGCAGCTGGGGGGTTGTTTTACATTTCATACCGGCTCTCAAAGGGAATCTCTCCCCTGGATCCCTAGAGGCATATCTCCCTTTCAACGAAAAAAGGAAACAAAAAGTAAATTATTTTCATGTGATACAGGAAGTTGTCAACTTGTTTAACCAAAGCCACCTTTCTTTTGTAGCTATACTTGATTCAAAACTCCCTGACTGGGAGATGACAAGGCTGGGTGTGTTGGGAGGTAGAGGGGGTGGTGCACGTGTCCCTAGTCATTAACCAGGATCCCTTTGTTTCTCTAAAGGATCCTTCAAGAAACCACAGGGCCTACAGGCTGACGGTAGCCAAGCTGGACCCTCCTCTCATCCCCTTCATGCCTTTGCTCATTAAAGGTAATTCCAAGGAAATGCACAGGCCTAGTCAGTGGTGAGTGTGTGGAGAAGAAAATGAACAGGAGCCTAATCAGATTGACCTCCTTGGGAAGAATGAGCTCATCTTTCCACCTTCCTCATCATCGCCTCTCAGCCCTGACATTTCTGAAAGGGTTGGAAGGATTACTGGAGGAGCCGGGATCTGTGCGTGGTTTGAAAGACTTGATAGTGCAACAGAGGGTTCATTTGGAAATTTTACTGAGCTCAGGGAGAGTGCTTTGGAAACTTAATAGTTCCTTTTATGTTAGGTGTTTATCGGCTTTTTTCAACTGCAGTGTCATGCAAATCCTCCAGCATAATCTAATGGTGCTATTCTGGTTTCTTAGTATGACATATTTCTGTTAGTGATTCGAATGTGACTTTTATTTCTTTGCAGATATGACATTTACTCATGAGGGAAACAAGACATTCATTGACAATCTAGTAAACTTTGAAAAAATGGTACGTATGGTATTATAACCTTAACCATGATGTTTTTTAAAAATAAAATTTGCATTTGTACTAATAAAGGAAATAATTTCCATATATGCTGCCATGTTGAAAAGCTAGTTACACATAAAGGAGCTGTGAAATTTTCAGTTCAAATTGGCTACCTCTTTTAGTCTGTCGTCAGTTCTCTTTTGTGAAATTGAATAGTATTTGTGCTGCGGCTCACGGCAGCGGCTAGCTTTTATGCTGTGTGCTTCGTCCTTAGCTGCCTGTTGCTAAAACGCGCGAATGTTCCAGAGTGACTTCCATGTTGTTGTTTTGTTGTAAGGTTTGTGGAGCTAGACTACCCCAGGATGCCTTTGCAATGTTTATCTGCTGAGGCTGACTTTAGTGCATGTAGGCAAAAGGCAACTCTACAGAGGATCTTTATTATACAGTAGTCATCTGAGTGTGTATTGCTTATTCCAGTAAAGTTCACCCAAGTTCAGAGTGGGAACTTAAAAATCTTCCAAACCAAAAACAAATTCTTTTAAGTAACAGTTGTGGAGAACTGGCACATAGTCACTATTTTCCAGCCTCCCCCCAACCCCCCAAAAAAAGCATTAGTTACTTTGCAGTTTCTTTCTTTGCTTATCTTTTGTGAAGCAATAAGGCAGGTCTTGCCAAAGCCTTTCTTTAGTGACACAGTGCATGTTCACGGAATGGTCCATTGTCTTCTAAATCCTTTGGCTGCAGCCCGCATGGATGGGGTGGTAGGGTGTTATCTCTGTGTGGGTGAGAATGTGCCCGGGATTCGCTTTGCAGTGATGGACGTGGCGCTACAGGAAAAGCTCGGAGTTCGGGAGACACGAGGGTCAGTTCTCAGCTTCATCACTTTGTAGCTTGTCCCTTAAGTTCTCCGTGGGTCAATTTCCCCAACAGAAAATGAGGATTGTGGTCACACCATCTACCCCTGGGGATTATTGGTGGGTCCAGAGTATTTAAGGCTTCCTGTAAGCCATACGGCGTTGTAAGCATTCTTATCAGAAAACCGTTCTAATTGTTTCCCGAAATCCAGCTACTATGTGTGACTCCACAATTCGAAACATCCCGCAGTCATCCTGTAAGGATCATACCATTCAACTTTGGGGATGAGCATATTGCAAAGCCCAGCCTGGTAAAGAACTGCAGCAAGTCCTGAGCTCTATGTCCAGTGTCTTAAGCTTCTTAGGAAATAGCACATGAGTCCACACTCCTCAAAGAAAGACACCCTGTACTCGAGGGCAAATATTTCTCAGCAGTCTTCTCCTCTACCCTGCACACCAAGGGTAGGGTAGGAACATCTCTATTACTGTGTTGGTTTAATCATTCTATGATCAAAGTAAAAACATTCTTTGCTCACTTATTAGCATGGAGAATCAAACATATATTTCCCTGATTTCTCAAAAGTAAACTTGTTGTCCAGAAACGAAAGATTTAGCAAACAGGTAAAGAACCTTCCAGATCACTTAGGCAGAAATACAGACCAAGGGGTGGCTAAGCCAACCATCTGACTGTAAAATATACACTTGCACAGAGGCATAGAAGTCAGAGTTTCCTAAAGAGTTGACTGAGCTTTAGAACTTTTGATTGCTAAAGTTAACTAAACAGAACAAACAAGAACAGCAAAAATATCTGTCAAGGAGGATGAAAGCTGTTTTACCTGGGTTTTTAGATCTTGGTGTGTCTCATCCATAACCTGGGAAGGAAGAGTCAAGATCGTATTTAGTGGATGTTAAGGGAGTTCCCCTTCCCTGTTTCTGTACTTCGTGCCCACAGCAGTGGATTCTGACATGCCTGTCAGTGAGGAGAGAGGTCCTTCACATCCTGCTCTGAGAAAGTCCACTTTCGATTGAAAGCAACTGTAGAGCTAAGACAGTAGTTCAGCTGCAACAGTGGAAACCCAAGTTAGCCATGGCTTAAGCAAGATAAGTCTATACCTTTCTCACTTACTGTCCAAGTATGGAAGCTCTGCTCCAGGAGGCAGTCAGGGTTCCAGCCTTCTCCTGTCTTGCCATTTCACCATCCACATGGTCCAAGATGGTGGACCACCACCACCCCCATTTCAGCTAGAGGGAAGGGAAAAGGAAAAACGTGAAGACCTGCTTCTTCCATGTAAGGATGTGACCTGGAATCGCACTCACCCCTTGGCTCACATTTTATTGGCCAGGAGAAACTTAGTCCCATGAAAAGAAAGTTAGAATATGTAGTCCTTATTTTGGGTATCTATGTGCCCCACTCAAAATTAGGGGGTTCTATCACTATGAAAGAAAAGGAGAGAAAGGATACTGAAAGAATACTGTTAGTTCTCTGCTCCAGCAGTGATCAATTTTACTTCATTTGATGAATCATACCATGAGAAAGTTGGATTTTACAGTTACCCTTCCATGAGTTAGGTGTTACTGAAAAATGAACTGGAATTTCAAAAAGATTTGATTATGTTCTTTAAACTGGGCTTAGACCACCTGGCACTTGTTGCCAACTTTCCAACCTTTTCTCCCCATAAACTAGCCCACCCCTGCCCCCATACCGCCACCACTTAAAACTCCCACTAGTGGCTGGTGTTATTACTGCATTCCTGGGGAAGGATGTGTCTGTCTCCCTTTTCAGGTTCATGTCCGTGCAGCTTCCCAGTCATTCATCATGCTCACCAAGGTGGTAAGCAGAGCTGGCAGCCTTTGTGGGGCTGGTAGGCTGTATCCCCTGAGGGAGCCCCTGCCAGGGGGCAGAAGTCACCAGGGTAGTCGGGAACACAAATGTCTTTTCTTGGTGGCAACATTGCACAGTCACAGTGAACTACCATGCCAACCCTAAGTATTTTTATTTTGAACCTCTTCACCCTTGAGGTATGAAATGAGGATTAGAGAATTTGTTGCATATTGGTTTTCAGGATTTATGAGTATGAACAAAAGAGAATTCACTCTATGATCCTTATGCCAAAAAAAAAAAAAGCAGACATTCTTTCCTTTGGGGGGAACATAAAGGAATATTCAAAAAAATGTTTGAATAAAGCCCTTTGTAGCTTTCTATGGCATACATGAATATTTATAACATTTAAGAAGTAGACTAGCAATGGATCAGAGGATAATATGCTGGCCGTCTGCCACTACCCCAGGCTGCATGAAGCATGCTGATAGCCACAGTTGCTGCTGTATTAGGAGGTTGGTTCTATTTCAGACACACCCATATTTAGGTGGATTTATTTATGAATATTATTTTAAGATAGTCGTTTTATTTGGAAAGAGAAGCCTAAGGCAAACTTCTATGCTTCTGGAAACAGTAATAGAAGCTAATTCATAAAGGAAGAGAAATGTTTTGAACCCTTATATTTCTGTATCACTAATCATGCCGTTACATTATTGGCAACAATTTGTCTTCTATCATCAATAACATTATTACAAGATTCACAGTGAGAGCACTGGACTTATATCAAGCTATGGAAAAAAGAATCTCCAAATAAAAATCTTGAAGTGTTCAAATCCACCCAATTCCCAGACCTTTCCAACACAATAGAAATCTACCAAAGGACTTTGAAAGTTTACTTCTTTATATAGAATACATGAACGGGGCTAAATGCAGATTTTCCAAAGGGTATGTTTTTTCAAAGCAATTAAATATGTGTAGAGTGTCTAGGCAAACAATTTTGCTAGGAAATATAAAGAAATCCAAAAAGTAGTCCTTGGCTTTTAGGAGATTATATGCAGTTAAGAAAATAAAACATAAACACGTGAAGTATTAAAAATCAATAAAGGGTATAAACTAGTTCAAAACAGTAATAAAAGAGATGTCAAAATAGAGAAAAGACAGTCTCGACAGCAAGTTGTGTTATGAAAGCGGGGTAGCCACATAGAAATCAATGAAGTTAGAAGACTCCCTCACACCATACAGAAAAGTAAATTCAAAATGGCTTAAAGACTTAAATATAAGGCATGACACCATAAAATTCCTAGAAGAGAACATAGGCAAAACATTTTCTGACATAAATCGTAGCAATATTTTCTTAGGTCAGTCTCCCAAGGCAATAGAAAAAGCAAAAATAAACAAATGGGACATAATCAAACTTAAAACATTTTGCCCAGCAAAGGAAACCATAAACAAAATGAAAAGACAACTTATGGAATGGGAGAAAATACTTGTAAATGATGCAAACGACAAGGGCTTAATTTCCAAAATATACAAACCACTCATACAACTCAATAACCAAAAAACAACCTGATCAAAACATGGGCAGAAGACCTAAATAGATGTTTCTCCAAGAAAGACATACAGATGGCTAACAAGCATATGAAAAGATGCTCAACATTGCTAATTATTAGAGGAATGCAAATCAAAACTACAGCGAGGTACCACCTCACACTGGTCAGAACGGCCATCATCAAAAAGTCTACAAATAAATGCTGGAGAGGGTGTGGAGAAGAGGGAACCCTCCTACTGGTTGGTGGGAATGTAAATTTGTACAACCACTATGGAGAACAGTATGGAGGTTCCTTAAAAAACTAAAAATAGAGCTACCATATGATCCAGCAATCCCACTTCTAGGCATATATCCAGAAAAGATGAACACTCTAATTAGAAGAGATACACACACCCCAGTGTTCATAGAAGCACTATTTACAATAGCAAAAACATGGAGGCAACCTAAATGTCCACTGACAGATAAATGGATAAAGCAGATGTGATATATACAGATACATAAAATATTATATATATATATAAAATAGAATATTACTCAGTCATAAAAAAGAATAAATTAATGCCATTTGCAGCAACATGGATGTGGGCAGAAGACCTAAATAGATGTTTCTCCAAGAAAGACATACAGATGGCTAACAAGCATATGAAAAGATGCTCAACATTGCTAATTATTAGAGAAATGCAAATCAAAACTACAGCGAGGTACCACCTCACACTGGTCAGAACGGCCATCATCAAAAAGTCTACAAATAAATGCTGGAGAGGGTGTGGGGAAGAGGGAACCCTCCTACTAATTAGAAGAGATACACACACCCCAGTGTTCATAGAAGCACTATTTACAATAGCAAAAACATGGAGGCAACCTAAATGTCCACTGACAGATAAATGGATAAAGCAGATGTGGTATATACAGATACATAAAATATTATATATATATATATAAAATAGAATATTACTCAGTCATAAAAAAGAATAAATTAATGCCATTTGCAGCAACATGGATGGACCTAGAGATTATCATACTAAGTGAAGTAAGCCAGACAAATATATTACTTATATGTGGAATCTAAAAAAATGATACAAATGAACTTATTTACAAAACAGAAACAGACTCACAGACACAGAAAACAAACATGGTTACCAATGGGGAAGCCAGGTTGGGGGAGGGATAAATTGGGAGTCTGGGATTAACAGATGCACACTACTGTATATAAAAAAGATAAACAACAAAGATTTACTGTATAGCACAGGGAATTATATTCAATATCTTGTAATAAACTGTAGTTCAAAAACATGGAGGCAACCTAAATGTCCACTGACAGATAAATGGATAAAGCAGATGTGGTATATACAGATACATAAAATATTATATATATATATATAAAATAGAATATTACTCAGTCATAAAAAAGAATAAATTAATGCCATTTGCAGCAACATGGATGGACCTAGAGATTATCATACTAAGTGAAGTAAGCCAGACAAATATATTACTTACATGTGGAATCTAAAAAAATGATACAAATGAACTTATTTACAAAACAGAAACAGACTCACAGACACAGAAAACAAACATGGTTACCAATGGGGAAGCCAGGTTGGGGGAGGGATAAATTGGGAGTCTGGGATTAACAGATGCACACTACTGTATATAAAAAAGATAAACAACAAAGATTTACTGTATAGCACAGGGAATTATATTCAATATCTTGTAATAAACTGTAGTTGAAAAAAGAATATAGATATTTACATATATGTGCATAACCGAATCACTTTGCTATACACCTGAAACAAACGCAATACTGTAAATCAACTATACTTCAATTAAAAAAAAAAGATGTGAAAACGCAAAGAGAGGTAACTTCCTGTATCAGAGGAAAATAAAACCATGTTAAATATAATATAATCAAATCCAGACTTGTTGTTACCCTGAGTACCCATCCGGCCTCATCTCACACTTCATCTACGCTGTATTCAGTCCAAGTTGGTGAGACCAACCTTCTTTCTTTTCCTTTCTGCCTCAGGGCCTTTGCACTAGCTGTTACCGTTGCCCAATATTGTCTTCCTTCAGTCTTCACCAGTCTGACACTTTCACATCATTCAGGTCTCAGCTCATGTGTCCCTCCTCCAAGTGGTCTTCCCTGACCATCCTTCAAATATTCTTCTACCATCCACACCTTGCCAGACAGCTGGATCTCAACAGACAACCTTGCTTTGACAGCTGGTTTCACATTCTAAGATGATCTTTATTGCCTCTTCATTGCCTGTCTTCTCCACTAGAATGTAAATGTCCTAGACCAAGTATCTTATCCATTTGGTTTCTCTAGCACACAAAAAGGTGTCTGGCATATCGTAAGTATGCAAGAAATACTTGAGTAAAAGTATTTGTTGAGTAAAAGAATAACCCAGTTATAGTCTGGTGTTGGACTTAGTGAGATAGGACAGTACACTAAAGCATTTATAAAGGAATTTATGTAACAAAGATTTAATCCAAAAGCATTTTCTATTTTATTAGAAAATCTGATTAAGCAGAATGTCCCAAGCATTTTATGTTACCGATACCTTATGCAAAATGGCTCCCTTAGCTTTCTGTTCCTCACTGGACACTATTCTGTCCACCCTCCTCCCTGTGGTGCTGTGTCAGTCCTTCAGTGTCCTTCCCTGCGTGCAGACATGCACAATATTCTGCAAGCGCCTGCACAGACACCTGAGCTGCCATGTCCCCATGGCCATCGTATGTACAATATACCATGAGCATCATGCCTGTTACATGCTTGTATCTGTATGTCACTCACCTCTTGGATATTAAAGATCCATAGGACAGGACAGGGGCCAGGGTTCTTCCTCAGGGATACATACGGTGAAGACTGGCTCAGCTCCTGGGCCATTTTATCTTTTATCTCTGGTCCTCACCTTGCATTTAATTCCACTTGGTTGCTGTCATGGGCACAGTCTTTGCAGGTGAGAGACAGATATATTTCTAGATACACATGTGGGAAAAAATTCTTGTCCCAAATATATGAGGGTCTGAGTGAAATAACCAGAATGGTGTGAATGTGGTTTTATACATGGTAAGCAAGGAGTAGTTGACTGAGATCCTAGATTTGATAGGCATATGGACGGGGGCAGAGTCCAATGAGTGGGGGCAGAGTCCAATGATTAGGGGCAGAAAGAAGAAAAGAAAAAGCAATTTACAAACATTAAGAAAAAGGACGGCAAAGATCTCAAGGGGCAACAGAAGGAAAGACAAAAACCTCTGAGGGCAGGCGTTTAGAAGACGCCTGACATGTGGGAGCACCTTCTCAAGGGACTTGGAGCAGGGAGAGAGCGTGGCCTAAGAAGAGGCAGGCTGCTCTGGCAGCTGGCTGTGCGTAGGAGGTTGGGAGAGGAACAGTGCACAAGTGGTGTTGCCTGGAGGGCCTGCTGGCCTGAACTTGAAAAACAGACATAAAAGTCCACTCCTCGGGCTTCCCTGGTGGCACAGTGGTTAGGAGTCCGCCTACCGATGCAGGGGACACGGGTTCGTGCCCCAGTCTGGGAGGATCCCACATGCCGCGGAGCAGCTGGGCCCGTGAGCCACGGCCACTGAGCCTGCGCGTCCGGAGCCTGTGCTCCGCAACGGGAGAGGCCACAACAGTGAGAGGCCTACGTACCGCAAAAAAAAAAAAAAAAAAAAGTCCACTCCTCTTCAGGGACAGGAGAACTTAGACGGGGCACAATAGTCTGTACAGAGCTGGCCAGAAAAGCCAGAGACGGCTGGGGAGGTCTGGTGGGTCATCGACCATCTGGATAGGAGTGAAGGTGTAAGGTGGCCAGCCTGCCCCTGAGGGGAGGGTGCCACAGAAGCTAAATGGGGGGGCCTGAGCCCCAAGGGCCCCATCTGAGAAGAGCCCCCTCTGACCCCTCATTGGATTCAAGGAGAAGGAATTACTTGCATCCGAGCTTGAGGGAGAGTTGTGTTTGGGACCACAGCCTCAGGGCCTCTCTCCTGGGCCGGGCTCAAGTGCGTACAGCTGGCCACTCCGTCTCTGGACAGCATCTTTGTGCTGGTCACTCTGCAACTCAGGCCCCAGGCAGCACATCTGCTTCTGAGTCGCTCTGTTTTCAGCTTGATAAAGAAATAAATACCTGACACAGTGTCATTGGGCATGCGCTGTCTATGCCTTCATCCAGATCAGACTCTCACATTGGTCAGCTGTCCCGGTGAGCTGCCGAATAGGACAGGCCCAACGCCTGGGAAGTGCCCTTAAAATGGTTGTTCTTGTTAAGAATCATTCACCAGGTTGTATGCGAGTTCTTTGGACTCCTCTTGCAAATTTTCTGGAAGTTTGAAATTACTTCCAAATAAATACATAAACACTGAAGAAGAAAAAAGAAGAAGAAGAGGAAATAAATACCTGAGGGTAGTTACAGAAGCCTTCTCTTGCTACCTTATTTTTCCTTTCTGAGCTTCCCCGTGTGAGTTCACGTCCAGAGGGAGATTCATCAGCTTTCAGTCGGGTCCACCTCTCAGCCCTGTAGATGAAAAACTGTATGAACATATTAATTCTTGCAAATAAGCTCTGAAAACCTGTACTTTGAATTAGTCCCAAGGAAGTGGTGGCTGTGGGAAATGTGGAATGTGGATTCCCAAGGGGAAGCCTGGCATTCTGACTGTGGACCACCTTCTTGGCTAGCATCCTCCAGGGCAGGCTGACAAGCAGACCCTAAGGTGGGGCTTCCCAGCACGGGGTGGGGCTGTATCAGAGTCAGGTCAGGTGTGAAGAGGGGCTCACACTGCCCACCTGCACTGATTCAGGTGCCTTCTAAAGGAACACGTTCCCCTCACCTTGCCCCTGAATTACAAATCACTTTTAACAAGCCAGTTACTAATAGGAGTATGCCCTAACCTCAGGTTTGCTGGGATGGGAAGAAAAAAAAAAAAAAAAGATGAGAACCTCTGCTTTGGAGTGATCAGGTATTTTCCCACTGGCCTGGCATGGTAGGAAAGTTGCCTGGCCTGCTCCAGGCAGGCCAACGTGCTCTGGCAGCGCCACGAAGCCTAGGGTATAACTTTTGGCTTTGTCCCTGCTGTGGCAGTTGGATAATAAAGCCTATGCCTTGTAACCTTAGTTTCTGCCAACTTCACTGGGAACAGCAATGAATAAACAGTCATCTGCTGTCAGAAATGACATGTGAGGCTTAAGCCTGCGGAAGAATAGAAAGACTAACTGGATGGCTTTTAGTGGCGATAAATGCAAAATCCTCCACTTTGGTCCAAGAAACCATGTGCACACCTATAGAGAAGGAAGCTCAGTGAAGAGGGCTGAGATGTTTAATTCACTATAAGTTCAGATGTCAGCAGTGTGGCTTTTTTTAAATCGTGGACTCCGATGTGTAGCATCCTCTAGATCAAGGAAGGAAAATCGCGTTTCTTCTGCACTCTGTGATTTGCTTAGGGTAGGGCACCACGCTAGACACTATCCACAAGATACCTGAAACTTATGAGAAACTGTTGAAGAAAGTGGGAAAATTTAGGCTGAACCAGAAAAGACTTGGGGGTGAAAAGATGTCCGTGATAGCTGTCTTCAAGTATTTGAAGAACTGTCCCGTTAAAGCGGAACTAAACCCATGTGTTGTGGCTCCGGAGCTCAGAGGTAGGATTAGTGGGGTGAAAAGCAAAGGGGGATAGGGAGGGTGGGAGGGAGGCCCAAGAGGGAGGGGAGATGGGGACACAGGTATACATATAGCTGATTCACTTTGTTGTACGGCAGAAACCAACACACCATTGTAAAGCAATTATACTCCAATAACGATGTGAAAAAAGAAAAGGGACTTGGACTCAAAATGATAAGAAATGGCCAGTAGTCATACATGTCTAAAACTGCAAGGGGCTGTCCTTAGAGGTGATGAACTCCTCGTTGCTGATGCCTTTAAACAGTGGGGAGCCATTACTTGTAGGCAGGCTTTGATGGCCTTAGGCCCCTGGAGACAAATAAAGAAGGGGCCTTCTGAAGTCTCCTTCTGCAGCCCCAGGAAAGCACCTGGTAGCTGTTAGCTGCATATTAAATATTGCATGTGTCAGTGGGTGCAAAAGAGGGTGGGGTTAGAAATATCAAGTTAACCCTTCTTTGGCCTTGTGAAAGCATTCTGTAACTGCACCGACCAGCAGTGCTAGTGGAGTCCAGGTGCTGTTACTAAGGGTTTACATATTACATTATTGTGCAGCCACCTCAAAGGGAAAGAATGGGCCTCATTGCAAAGCCAGATTTGGACTGCAAAGTTAAACTGAAGTTATCTTTGAGTACAATTAAAAGGGATACGTCAAAATTAAAACCATTGTTAAAATTAATCAAAGATTTAGAAAGGTAGAATGAACTCCAGAGCTGGAAATTACTGATTTAAACAATTGTTCTCACGTTTTAAACTACATAATGAGCTAAAAATTATGAAGCCTCAGAGTATAGCTGTAAAGAGCAGTCCAAAACCAAAGTCAGAATGAAATGTTTTAGCTTTCAAAAGTAAAAAGCAGAACAATTACTCCCTACAAAATGGTATAGGAAGAGGTTTCTGACCCCTGCTAATTGTTTTATTATTCTTTGGAAGGGCATACTGGCAGCATTTCCCAGGGTTTTCAGTAATTACACTCCATTCAATATCTGAAGAATTACAATAATTCTACATGGAATATACTTGTGCCCTTCAGATGCAAAGCCTTTGGAGAAGTGAAAAAACAACTTAAAGTAAATTAGCAGGAAAATTATCGTAGTTACTGTTTATTTCAGGGCTCCATATATCAGAGGCTAATTATACATTGTATGTTACATTTTCTTGGAGGTATTTGTAATATATTTCTCATGCTGATCAACGGACGTGCTGGTTTGCAGGAACCTTTATGAAAGTGAAGTTCTAACTTTTCCAAGTGCCTCTTTGTGTATGAGAAATTACCCAGTGCAGACAGATGTCACTTCATGCATGCCAGAGGCCTCAGAGCAGTAGTATTTAGTGAGGTATTATGAATGTTCACCTGTATATATTTGTAAAGTTCCAACTCTTCTATGAAAAAAATTTCCCTGCCAAATAAGTTGAATTTTTTTTTTAACACTACATCAGTTTTCTCAGAGGCATTTTCTATATTTTGGCAAGCCAAGGTTCCAGGAGAGAAAAAAGCAAGGACTGGAATTAAATAGCCACTCAGAGATTAGAAAGTCTCTTTTCCTGGCTGGAGCCTTACCAATTTTCTGCTAGTGTTAGAATTAATCCACCATCCCACCATCTCTGTGGGACCGCCTTGAGAGCAAAAGTGTCCTGAAATGTTACACAGAGACTGAGGGTCCCCGTGTCCTGAGACATTACACAGTTACCCTTAAAATACCACGAGCAAGAAATGTACATGGTGGCTTAGAAACAGTGCTTCAGTCTCACTGATATTTTTCCTTATGTTTCTTGTCCTTCATTTCTTTCCTTCTTTTTTTTGTTTTTAACTAAGTTGAGTGTAGTTCAAAAGTTTTCCTTATAAGTTTTTATGGCAACCAAAACTTAGAAATTGAGATCGCTTAATGACAAAATTAACAAAGGTTAAATAAATTATGATCCATCCACATGACTGAATACCTGCTTATTTAAAAAGGATTTTAAAGGGCTTCCCTGGTGGCGCAGTGGTTGCGCGTCCGCCTGCCGATGCAGGGGAACCGGGTTCGCGCCCCGGTCTGGGAGGATCCCACGTGCCGCGGAGCGGCTGGGCCCGTGAGCCATGGCCGCTGAGCCTGCGCGTCCGGAGCCTGTGCTCCGCAACGGGAGAGGCCGCAACAGAGGGAGGCCCGCATACCACAAAAAAAATAATAATAAAAAAAAAAAATTAAAAAATAAATAAATAAATAAAAAGGATTTTAAAATGCAAATGGCATGGAAAAGAGTCATAATGCCATATGAAAAGATTCAGATCAAAACAAACATATGTATGTTATGACTTCCATTTTTTGAAAAACATGCTTATGTATTTTTTAGAGTATTAGAAGGAAATGTACCAAAATATAACTGAAGTTACTGTCTGAAATGATATTCTAAAATAGGCATGTGTTAGTGTTATAATCAGGAAGGATGAAGAAGGAAGGAGGGAGGGAATCACATAATTAAGGTGAACATTAAAACGCACACTTTTGCTGGAAGATGAGAAAGGTTAATAACGTATAGTGTATAGGAAAAATGTGGCAATAGAATATCTACGATTGTTCCATCAATATCATCAAACACCTCATTATTGAGTCCTGTTTACTGTGAAGAACTTGACAAGCTAACCATTCTCCAGATCTAGAATAGTTACAAATTCTCTTGCAAATTCACAGTGACCTCAAGAAAGGATGGTAAAAACTAGTCCTGAGGAGTAAGGTCCATTCTCAGGAACGACAGCCTGCTTTTTACGTCTTGAGGAAGAAGCAATTAGACGAGAGTTATGCCACTAGTATTCCTCACCTGACAAATACCTTGTATGTGTGGGAGGGGGGCATGCGGGGGTGGGTGCCTCTTTCAAGTGATTAAACAGGTTATACGTCAACCAGTTGCCTCCAGATAATCCACATCTCAGAACCTGCTGTTTCTCGTGGTCCCAGGTATTGCTGAAATAAATAATGGTTTGTTTTCTTTTTTGGATTCTACACTCAGTTTACCTGCATTTCAGTTTTTCTTTTTATTCTTTTTAGCGCATGATTGCAAATACTGCCAGAACGGTGAGATACTGCAGGAGCCAACCCTTCAGTAAGTTAATGCTGCTGCAATATGGATCTTGGTGGCTAAGTCCTTTTCAGTGAGGCTACTCAGACATTCTAGAAGTCTGGACAATATTTGATGGTGTCAGAGACACTTTGGACCATGAATCCCATGGGATAGGGGCCTTGCATTTAAAATAACCATAAGAATATTATTTTATGAATGAACTTAGAGAATTCATCTGCTCTTTCCAGAATGGATAGACAACTAAGGCATGATTGCCAACAAATCCTGACTCTAACCAACTCTCTTTATGACTCACTGCTTCATGTTGAGAAACTCACATCCACTCGTAGTGACTCATTCTGTCTTTTATAAACTGGGAAAGATAATATTTATTGTCTCTTGGGGTGTTGCGAGAAGCCGTTAATGTCTATAAGCACATTTGTAAAAGGTCCCATAGCAGGAATTCATACTATATTTCTAGTATTTCTAGGTGAATTGAGGTGCTTTTCTGAAATCTGTACAAAAACTGGTATAATACAATGCTTTAATATAAAACCGTCACTAACAATAAATAGCAAGTTTAAACTGTTGCGAGTTAAGTTGCATCATGGCAGCAGATCACCCTGCCAGGCCAGTGCTGCTGTCTCCTCTGGACTGGGACTTTGGGTAGGGGCTGGAGCTTTGGCTCCCTCCAGCTGGTCTGGGAGTGAGAAGGTAGCCCCTGTAAAGTTTTGTGCTAATAACTTCATCGTATGAGTCACGGAAGTCATTGGGCTCATTAACTTAACATGACAATTTGACATGGACATGACTGTGAGGCTACCAGTACCATCCCCTCCAATAAACCTAGTGCTCAGAGACTAAAAGCTTCTTGTTTTATTCATCAGAGCTATCTCTGCTCTTCCTAGCACAGGACTGGCCCAAAGCGAGGGTCTGCTAACACGGGATACCAGAACTGCTAAACGTTCATTTTTTAATGCCCCGGGGCGGGGGAATCTAGGAAAAATAGTCTTCACTTGGGGAGCAAGATCTTTAAAAAATTGACTCAAATGATTATGCCTCCTCTTCCTTCCAAAAGGTGCAGGCGTGCACCTCATCAACCGATCTTAGGTGGATTCTGCCAGAATTAAAGTCTCTCATCTCTCTTCATCTAGTGATTTACTATATGTATAAAGACACGATCATAAGGCAGTTATACGAGTATGAGAATATATAAGTGATGCCAGCCTACACAACAAAGGTTTATAAACTAGAATCCATGGCCCTTCAGGGGGTTCTAGGAAATTCCTGAAATTCAACGCAAATGCTGTGTGCCTAAGAGGGTTCAAAGCCTTGAGAAGGTTCTCCATGAGGTCCAAGAACCAGAGAAGAACCAAGATAGAATATATTTTGTTCTATAAACTTCTTTGGAAGTAAATCCTACATTCTCCTATATCTCCTAGAGACATGGGGGGAAATTTTATATATATAAATCTCCACTGCATTTGTTGAAGTTACCAGTAACTGCTGGTAAACAACAGCTGCTTAGCTCGGAAGTCAAAAATCTATAAAGCTATAAGAATAGATTCATAAACATTGTGGGAATATGTACAATGTAATTACAGTATATTGTAAATGTAGAGTACACTGCCAGTGACAAGCGAGGAAATTAAACACTGTGGTATTATTTATATGTGATAATTATACTGATGAGTTTCTTCTTAGAGCAAGTGGGGGCCTTTGTATCTTTTCTCTGCTTTTCTGTGTTCAGACCTGCAGCACTCCCCTTCGCCCCTCATGCAGATGGCATTCTAATTGTCTTTGGGAGTGGTGTGTGGATCTAAAGAAAACAGATGGACTGCAGAAGGCAGTGTGCTATGGCGGAAAGAACACTGGTCCAGAGTCCAGGCTGGCTTGGCCACTCCCAGGGTCCCACACCAGGGATCCACAGGGCAGGGGCCACCCATGGACCATGGCCAAGATGTTGGATCTAAACGGAGCTTTTTTTCCCTTTTATTGTGAAATAATGTCACCATTCAAAAATGGAAGAATTCCCAGGGAAGAAATCCAGATTTCTCATTTCTCTAGAAAAATAGGAAGATCCGGCAACTCAGGGTGCAGATTCCCACGTGGCATCAGCATGCAAGAGCTGAGTAGTCACTTCTGAAGGGAACTGTGTTTCCAGTTCACCACTGTCAAATGGCCTTCCTCATTCATGTCTGTTTCCTGTGTAGGGATCTGAGCATTTGATTCTTCTTTCAGCCTAGTTTTAGGGAAATTGGTTAACTTCAAATAGCTCTGCTGCTCGAGTGCTTTGGGGAGTGGATGAGAAAAGAATGGTAATTGGGATTTCAGAACAAATAGCATCAGAGAATTGAAGGTCTGGCAGAAGTCATGCCTTCGGCCCGAGTTGATTTTTCTTTGTTTTTCTGAGTATGGACAGTCTCTAAGAACACACAATCTATGCAATAATGCTGTATACTGTATGCAAGTAATGAGGGGAGTCGGACCTACTAGTCTCACTAGCTTGCTTCAGTTCAGCCCAGGTGTTAAGTGCTTTTGTTAGGAGCTAATGAAAACTATGTCTTTTTGGGGCTTCCGTGGTGGCGCAGTGGTTGAGAGCCCGCCTTCCGATGCAGGGGATGCGGGTTCGTGCCCCGGTCCGAGAAGATCCCACATGCCGCGGAGCGGCTGGGCCCGTGAGGCCATGGCCGCTGAGCCTGCGCGTCGGGAGCCTGTCCTCCGCAACGGGAGAGGCCACAACAGTGAGAGGCCCGCGTACCGCAAAAAAAAAAAAAAAACAAACTATGTCTTTTTGCCATAAGTCCTCATCTGGATCAAAGGGAGCAGAGATCAGAGTGTGAGACACAGGTGGGATGGCAAGGGCAAACAATTTTAATGTATAACCAGGGCTGTCAGGCGATGCTTTCACTTTTATTTGGTGGTTTTTTTTTTTAACAATATGTAATGCAAAGGAAAATGATCAAAATATGTGATTCCAGGGAAGAATAGGGTGGGAGGAAAGAGATGGAACATCCAAGTAGAAACATTTCAATGAATATAGCGTGTTGAAAGGTCTTGATGGAACCCAGGAATTCATGATAAATGTAAAAGTTGGAGTAAATAAAGCTGTATCTTATATGCATATATTATGCAATGCTAATCCTGCTCTTTTCTCTTTCAGATCCTGATGCAGCTCAGGCTAATAAAAACCATCAGGATGTCCGGAGTTATGTACGACAATTAAATGTGATTGACAACCAGAGAACTTTATCACAGATGTCACACAGATTAGAGCCTCGTCGACCATAGACATTTAAAGTGCTCAGAACAACGGTTTGCCTCCAGTCCACAATCTTTCAAAAATGCCATTTATGTTAGTACTGACTGTACTGTCACTAGAGAATTCTATAAAACAAGCAAAAACCCATCCTGAGACATCTCAGTGCTGCATTCAGCTTACCAGCGTCGTGACAAAAGAAGAAATTCTTTGACTTGCATACAGCTTGCACACACTAGCTTAGGAATCCCCTGTTTGTAGTCACCGTATTTTATTTCCAGTTGTGCCATCTTCTTTGCTGAAACATAAAATAAGACCAACATGAAGAGTATGGTAGAAATATCATTGTCAAGAGAAGTATCAAGCTCCTGATATTTTTATCTAGGAGTGTTTATAGGATGAGATGTGCTACAAATGGTATTTATTTGGCTGCATCATTGGTGGTATCGTTTCATAATTTCTAACTCAACATTTTGATTTGAGCATGGGGTTTTTGGAAGGTGTTGAGGAATCCGTGTAACTCCAAATTAGAGGCTATATTCTTCCATCTTCATAGTCTTACCTCTGAAGGAATTGTACCTGACCACATTTCTATAAAACATTCTGGCTGCTTATGTAGTTTAGGGAGGACTGGTCTGTAATTTCTGAATGACATATAGAATAATATTTATGTTTACAATGTAACTTTTTTAAACTTACAAATCAGGAGTACATATATAAGAATTCCACTGAGAAACTCCAAGGTTCTTAAAATTGCTAGCGTTAAAAGATTTAAAAAAAAAATGACACTTCAAAAGAGCACAATATTCAGAAAACATTTTTCAAAATTATTTTCCTGGGCATTAAAAAAAACTTTACTATTGGCTAATTATTGTTACTGATTAAAAAAACCCACATATTTTCTGGACTTAAATGTTATCACCGATATCTTAATTTTCAGCAATTGTTTTGCACTTTCAAATAGACTGTAAATAGTTCATTCAATCAATGGTATAGAGTTATTTATTTGCTACATGATAGATATTGTGCCAAATAATTACTTTTTATTTATTTTATTTAGTATGTAATTTTGGAGTACATTTTTTCCTGTTTTCACAATTAGGCTACATTTAATGTGTAGGAATTGTATGTATGTATATCTTCTGTAAATAACAGCTACTATCTTCATTAAATATAATTGTGACAAGAAAAGGTGTGTTGTTCTCAATTCCTATCATATGGGAGAGATAACCATTTGGTATGATGGGATCCTGGATTTCTTTTAATTGAAATAAAATTCACATACTCTAAAAGTCACCTTTTTAAAGTGTACAATTTGGTGGTTTTTAATATATTCATAAGATTGTTCAACCATCATCACTATATAATTCCAGAATGTTCTCCGTATCCCTTAAATAAACCCCATACCCATTAGCAGCCACTCCTCATTTTCATCTCCCACCAGTCC
The DNA here is from genome assembly GCF_002837175.3 of Physeter macrocephalus. Taxonomy (NCBI): domain Eukaryota; kingdom Metazoa; phylum Chordata; class Mammalia; order Artiodactyla; family Physeteridae; genus Physeter; species Physeter macrocephalus. Next base: position 78,384,239 of record NC_041215.1, read on the forward strand.
TTGGAAACCATTAATCTGCTTTCTGTCTCTGTAGATTTACCTATTCTGGACATTTTGTTTAAATGGAATCATATAATACGGAGCCTTTTGTGTCTGGTTTCTTTCACTTAGCGTAATGTTTTCAAGGTCCATCCACATTGTAGCAGGTAGCAGTACTCCATTCCTTTTTATGGCTGAATAATATTCCATGATATGGATGTACAACATGTTGTTTGCCCATTTATCAATTAATGGACATTTGGGTGGTTGCCACTTTTCAGCTATTAGGAATACTGCTGCTATGAAGAGGCACTAGATTTTAGAGCTGCCTGTTATGGGTCCTACACAATTTCTCAGTGATTTAAGCAATTGGTATACTATTTGATGAAAAAGTTTCCAAAATTATTTAATTTCCAGACCCATGTCTGTTTTTTAATGTCAGCATTTTCCAGAGTGTATTCCAGGCTATAATCTCACAAGTTCAGTAGAGAATGGACTTGAGGACACGGGGAGGGGGAAGGGTAAGCTGGGACGAAGTGAGAGAGTGGCATGGACATATATACACTACCAAAATAGCTACTACGTAAAATAGCTAGTGGGAAGCAGCCGCATCGCACGGGGAGATCAGCTTGGTGCTTTGTGATGACCTAGAGGGCTGGGATAGGGAGGATGGGAGGGAGGGGATATGGGGAGATATGTATACATATAGCTGATTCACTTTGTTGTACAGCAGAAACTAAGACAACATTGTAAAGCAATTATACTCCAATAAAGATGTTAAAAAAAAAAATCTCACAGGTTCACAAGGTGTTCCTCCCAAAACACGCACAATTGCAGAGCAAAACACAAAAACCAAGATGACATCTTCAAAAAATTTGGGAACGATAATATACCCCCTTAGAAATGATTCCCAGTGTTCATTAACATATTCAAGGCTCTGAGAAGTCCTGCTGTAATCCCTTTTATAAATTTATTTATTTATTCATTTTTGGCTGTGTTGGGTCTTCGTTGCTGCGCGCGGGCTTTCTCTAGTTGCGGTGAGCGGGGGCTACTCTTCGTTGCAGTGCGTGGGCTTCTCATTGCAGTGGCTTCTCTTGCTGCGGAGCGCGGGCTCTAGGCGTGCGGGCTCAGTAGTTGCAGCACTTGGGCTTAGTTGCTCCGCGGCATGTGGGCTTTTCCCGGACCAGGGCTCAAACCCGTGTCCCCTGCATTGGCAGGTGGATTCTTAACCACTGCACCATCAGGGAAGTTCCTGTAATCCCTTTTAACATCCACAGTTAAAGGCCTCTTTGAGAAACACTAAGGCAGCCAAATGCCTTTCTGTGTTCATTTATGTAATCATTCAAGGTCCCCAGGTACAGGGGTGGTGTTTTATGCAATGTTATGCCTCCTATCCAGAGTCGGACACAAAGCCTAGGATTTACTAGAGAATAAAAATAAGTCACTGAATAAATTTTATTGAAGTCATTATTTTTCAGCATTTTACTATCTCATAGACCTCAATATCAGCTGCTAAGTTTCCCTTATATAATATATAATGATTTTCCACCATTATGTAGTTTTCCTTTCCTTAAAAAATTTTAAAAGCTGACAAATTAAGCTGACAGCCTATCCCTTGGGCATCCTTGCTCTTGTTTACTCTTCCTTACTCCTATCTTACTTAAAAGCTGGTATCCTACATGACAGCTTCTTTCCCCCAACTCCATGGTGACTGACCCCTTATGACCTTATTTTAATATAGTTTCCACATTATTCAAAATTAATACATATTCTCCCATGTATATTCCCCTTGGTCTTCCAAATGAGAATAACTATTGCTTTATTTAATAAAGATAAGAGATTTTTAATTATGTCTGGCTTCTTTGAAAATGCATTAAACTCCATTATTCAAGGTACTGATGGCAAAGTAAAAGAATTCACACAGTAAAAATGGAGAGTAGTAGCCAAACAACTCTTCCTGAGGCAGGAGATGCAGTTAATATTTTAAAACTTGCAAACAAGCCAAGAGAAAATGAGATGCCTACAGGGTCACAAGAAGGATAATGAGGTTTGCTGGAAGACGTAAGAAAGAAGAAAGAATGTTTTTACCAAAAGCACCTATAGAAAATTATACATTTAAGTGTTTCACATACCTGCTTAGCAAGGTCACTGGCACAGTGTACAGGAGCTAAGCTTTTCCAGCACTTTTTGAATGCCATGCAGGTTAAATAGATTTCTCCTGAATTCAACTGTATTTCCTCTGAAATATGGATGAGGATCAATAACTACCAGTATGAGAAACTTAAAAGAAGTGTCATTCTGGTTTCAAATTGTACTTATAATTTTTTTTGAAAAATCAACATATGCAGTGTTGTAAAAATGAACCCCTACCTTGAATAGCTTTCCTTTTGCTGTCAATCTAAAATGTATTACATCTCTTGCTGTGGAATAATCTTAATTTTCTCTGTGTGTCTTACATGGAGAAGAATGTATTCGATGGGCAGGTCACAGCATCAATGACTTATAAACTGGAGAAGAATCTTTGACTTAGTTTGATATTGTTAGTTATCTTTCTATTCATTCATTCATTAGCCAATAATGATTGAGGGGCTTATGAGTGAGTGCCAGGCCCTCTAAGAGCTCAGGATTCAATGTGAGAAAAGCTAGAGGATCCCTCTTCTCCTAGAGCTTATCACCTATTGGGGAAGACAGAAGAGTAATCAGATAAACAAACAAACAAATATAAAATCACTTCCAAGAAAGGAGGTGGGGTTGCCAGAACATGTAGGAAGAGGATTTAACCTGATCTGAGGTGAGGAAATGTTTTCTGTGCAGGAACAGTTGACCTGAACTCTGAAGGATGAAAATGCTAACTAAGCAGAGAGAGGAGAGAATATGTTCTAAGGAGGAAACAACCTTGGCAGCACGAAGAACTGAAGGTGGAAGGCTCACTGTGGAAGAGCAGAGAGAGCAAGGGTGAGCAGGCTTCAAGGTGTGCTGGAGACCTAAGTTGGGCTCAGAGTGTGCAAAGCCTTGCAAGGCCTTTTTAAGGAGCTTCATCTTTTACCCCAGAGCAGTAGGAAGCCTGAAGTGCTTAAGGCAGGGGGTTGCATTTCTAATGGCAGCCCTTATGGGGCAGGGCCATTGCTTTATGATACCTCACTGTGGATGCCACATGTGTCAAACCTAATTCCTTAATTACTTATTATGCAGGCTTAAAAGGTAGGGCAGAGAGAATTGTGCATAATGGCAAATATTAAAGAGCAGTGGTAGACCCAGAACCCACAGAGAGTCAAACACCCTTCTTCCTCCTGACTTGGTCTACACTGGGCCACTTTTTAATTTTTTGTTGTGGTAAAATACACATAATATAAAATATACCATTCTAAATATTTTTGAGTACACAGTTCAGTGGCATGAAGTACATTCACACTGTTGTGCAACCATCACTGCTATCCATCTCCAAAACTTTTCATCAACCTAAACTGAAACTACCTATTACATAATAACTCTCCACTTCCCCATCCCCCCCAGCCCCTGCAAACTACTGCTTCACGCTTATGGATTTGGAAGTTACGTCATCTAAGTGGAACCATACAATGTTGTCCTTTTGCAGACCCGGGGAGAGGACTAGGCTTGGCTGCACAGAGACAGCCCAAAGGGACTGGAGTGTGGTCCAGGCCACAACGAGGGGTTTGCACAGGATGGAGCCCAGGTCTGCCATAAAAACCCCATTGTTAAGCTGCATATGAAAGGAGGAGTGGGGTCCCGCCATAGCAGCCCCATTCTCAGCATGCTCACAGCTGGCGCGGCTCTGCCTCTGAGCCCTGGGAGCATGCAAGTACCTGTGGATTGCGCACACATGGAGATGGGTGCGAATTCCTGGGATTTACGCTTCCAGTAGCTCTGTAAGCTCAGCGCTTGCAGGATATGCAAGCAGATTGCTGGTGGGTCCAGCATTAGTAGCAGCGGGCTTTGTGGGTTCACTCACGAGGAGACAGGGCTGGCATGTGAGCTGATTACTGCAGTTCCCACTGTGTGTCCAGGTGCATGACTACAGCAGGTCTGGGTACCAGACTTCAGTGGGTCTGGGCTAGAGGCTTTGTGAGCACAGTGCCTGAGGGACACCCAGACTTATTTCCTGCATTCCCAGGGTTGAGGCAATGCTGAGGGCAATGCCAACAACAGTGTACTTTGTGAGCCCACACAACATGTGAAAACGACACCACAGAGTGCACTTCCACGTGGACGGCTCCTGTGGAGGAATACTCAGTGCCTCCTCTCCCAGCAGGAGTGCTCCAGTAATGCCTACCTCACACCATAGCTCTGAAATGGATCTGAGGGCTTCTACTCCAACAACTGGGGAGCAGACCCTGATGCCCACAGGGATGTGACAACCCCAGAGCAAAGAGGAGGCCCCATTCAACATCCAGAACAGGCTCTGGTCACCACAACAGCAATCACACACCCAAACAAGGGGATAACAGCCAGCACACACTGAGAAAAGATATAGCAGACATCCATGCCAAAAACAACCCTCACACCAAAAATATTAGACTTACACAGGCTACACAGGGACACTCCCACATAAAAATGGCACTTCAAGACCACAGTAGATAACTGTTTCTCCTAAATTCAGAGAAAGCTAAGTAAAATGAAAAAGCAGAGGATTACTCCCAATTAAAAGAACAAAAGAATTCCCCTGAAAGAACAAACAATGAAACAGACCTCTCCAGTCTACTAGACCCCAGGTTTAAAAAGAAAGTAATAAAAATACTAAAGGAATTTAAAAGGCTATCAATAGAAATTCAGGGAGTTCCCTGGTGGTCTAGTGATTATGATTCAGCACTTTCACTGCTGTGGACTGGGTTCAATCCCTGGTCAGGGAACTGAGATCCCACAGGCTGCACGTTGTGGCCAAAAAAAAAAAAAAAAAGGAAAAAGAAATGCAAATCACTGTAACAAGGAACTAGAGACTATAAAGAGGAGCCAATGAAAATTCATTTGCCAAGACAAAAAACTGAGCTAAAGGCAATAAATAGCAAACTAAATAACACAGGAAAATGAATAAATGATCTGGAAAATAGATTAATGGAAATTACCCAATCAAAACAACAGACAGAAAAGCAAGTGAAAAAAAAAAAGCAATATGCAAGACCTATGGGATAATTTAGAGCGAGCCAATCTAAACATAATAGGGATCCCAGAAGGAGAAGAAAAAGAAAAGTGGATAGAAAACATATCTGGGGCTTCCCTGGTGGTGCAGTGGTTAAGAATCCACCTACCAAATGCAAGGGACACGGGTTCGAGCCCTGGTCTGGGAAGATCCCACATGCCGCAGAGCAACTGGGCCCGTGTGCCACAACTACTGAGCCTGCACTCTAGAGCCCGTGAGCCACACCTACTGAGTCAACAAGCCACAACTACTGAAGCTGAGCCACAACTACTGAGCCTGCATGCCACAACTACTGAAGCCTGCGTGCCTAGAGCCCGTGCTCCACAGCAGGAGAAGCCACCGCAATGAAAAGCCTGCGCACTGCAACTAGAGAAAGCCCGCGTGTGGCAACAAAGACCCAATGCAACCAAAAATAAATAAATATTTTTGAAAAAAGAAAACATATTTGAAGAAATTATGATTGAAAACTTCCTGAACCTAAAAGAAGGAAACATCCAGGTACAGGAAGCACAGAGGGTCCCAAACAAGATGAACCCAAACAGACCTACACCAAGACATAGCATAATTAAAATGGAAAAAGTTAAAGATACAAGAGGATTCTAAATGCAGCAAGAGAAAACAAACAGTCACAAGAGAATCCCCATTAAGGCTATCAGCTGCTTTCTCTACAGAAACTTCACAGGCCAGAGGGAGTGACAAGATATATTCAAAGTCCTGAGAGGAAAAAACCTGCAACCTAGGATACTCTACCCAGCAAGGTTGTCATTTAGAATAGAGGGAGAGATAAAGAATTTCTCAGACAAGCAAAAATTAAAAGAATACAGTAACACTAAGCCTATCTTAAAAAAAAGATATTGAAAAGTCTTCTCTAAATAGAAAAGAAGAATCGATACGAAAGAGAAAATCACAATAGGAAAGTATAACACTTAAATAGGAAAGTATATCACTTAAATAAGTCAGTAGATTTCTAAGAAAAACAAAAAAAATTTAATTGTAAAAGCAATTATAACTACAATGAACAGCAAAAGGATAAACATGATGATGTAAAAGAGGACATCAAAAGATGGAGACAAGATGGCAGAGTAGAAGGACATGAGCTCACCTCTTCTTATGAAAACACCAAAATCACAACTAACTGCTGAACCAACGAACAAAAAATGCTGGAACCTACCAAAAAAGAAAACCTATATCCAAAGACAAAGAAGAAGCCACAACAAGATGGTAAGAGGGGAACAACCCCGATAAAATCAAATCGCATACCCGCCAGGTGGGTGACCCACAAACTGGAAAATAATTATACCACAGAGAATCTCCCACAGGAGTGAAAGTTCTGAGCCCCACGTCAGGATACCCAGCCTGGGGGTCTGTCAATGGGAGGAGAAGCCCCCTAGAGAATCTGCCTTTGAAGGCCAGCAGGGTTTGATTGCAGGAATTCCACAGGACTGTGGGAAAAAGAAACTCCACTCATGGAGGGCACACAAAGGTCTTGTGCGCATCAGGACCCAGGGAAAAAAGCAGTGACCTCATAAGAGACTGGGCCAGGTCTACCTGCAGAGGTGGGGGGGCAGCTGTGGCTCACTGCAGGGACAAAGACACTGGCGGCAGTAGCTCTGGGGAGTACTTACTGATGTGAGCGCTCCTGGAGGCTGCCAAGACCTGGCCCCACCCACAGCCTATAGGCTCCAGTGGTGAGACACCTCAGGTCAAACAACCAACAGGGCAGGAACACAGTCCCACCCATCAGCAGATAGGCTGCTTACAAGTCTTCCTGAGGACACAGCAGCCTGCTAAACATACCCCTTGACACGGCCCTGCTCAGAGGGACAAGACCCAGCTCCACCCACCAGTGGGCAGGAACTGGTCCCTCCCACCAGAGAGCCTGCACAAGCCTCTTAGTCTCATCCACCAGGGGGCAGACGGCAGAAGAAGAATTACAACCTGCAGCCTGCAGAACAGAAAACTCAGAAAGTTAGATGAAATGAGACACCGGAGGAATACGTCCCAGATGAAGGAACAAGATAAAACCCGAAAAGAACAACTAAGTGAAGTGGAGACAGAGATAGGCAATCTGCCTGAAAAAAGAATTCAGAGTAATGATAGTAAAGATGATCCAAGACCTTGGAAAAAGGATGGAGGCACAGACTGAGATACAAGATATGTTTGACAAAGACCTAGAAGAACTAAAGAACAAACAGAGATGAACAATACAATAACTGAAATGAAAAATACACTAGAAGGAATCAATAGCAGAATAACTGAGGCAGAAGAATGGATTAGTAAACTGGAAGACAGATGGTGGCAATCACTTCCATGGAACAGAAGAGAAAAGAATGAAAAGAAATGAGGACAGTCTAAGAGACTTCTGAGACAACACTAAATGCACCAACATTTGCATTATAGGGGTCCAAGAAGGAGAAGAGAGAGAGGACCTGAGAAAATATTTGAAGGGAAAGTAGCTGAAAACTTCCTTAATATGGGAAAGGAAACAGTCACCCAAGTCCAGGAAGTGCAGAGAGTCCAAGGCAGGATATACCCAAAGAGGAACACGTGGAGACACATACTAATCAAATTGACAAAAATTAAAGACAAAGAAAAAATATTAAAAGCAACAAAGGAAAAGCAACAAATAACATACAAGGGAATTCCCATAAGGTTATCAGCTGATTTCTAGGTAGAAACTCTGCAGGCCAGATGGCAGTGGCAGGACATACTTAAAGTGATGAAAGGGAACCTACCACCAAGAACACTCTACCCAGCAAGGCTCTTGTTCAGATTTAATGGAGTAACCAAATGCTTTACAGAAAAGCAAAAGCTAGACAAGCACCACCAGGCCAGTTTGCAACAAATGCTAAAGGAACTTCTCTAGGCAGAAAAGAAAAGGCCACAACTAGAAACGAGAAAATTATGACTGGCAAAGCTCACCAGTAAAGGCAAACATATAGTAAATGTAGGAAGTCATCTGCACACAAATATGATATCAAAACCAGCAATTGTGAGGAGAACACAAGTGCAGGATATTGGAAATTAACAGACCAGAAACTTAAAACAATCTTGTTTACATATAGACTGCTATATCAAAACCTGATGGTAACCACAAACCAAAAAAAATACAACAGATACACACAAAAAAAGAAAAAGGAATCCAAACCCAACAATAAAGTTAGCCAACAAACCACAAGAGAAGAAAAGAGGAAAGGAAGAAAAAAACACCTACGAAAACAATTAACAAAAGGGCAATAATTAGAACATACATATCAATAATCACATCCACCAGGGGGCAGACGGCAGAAGAAGAATTACAACCTGCAGCCTGCAGAACAGAAAACTCAGAAAGTTAGATGAAATGAGACACCGGAGGAATACGTCCCAGATGAAGGAACAAGATAAAACCCGAAAAGAACAACTAAGTGAAGTGGAGACAGAGATAGGCAATCTGCCTGAAAAAGAATTCAGAGTAATGATAGTAAAGATGATCCAAGACCTTGGAAAAAGGATGGAGGCACAGACTGAGATACAAGATATGTTTGACAAAGACCTAGAAGAACTAAAGAACAAACAGAGATGAACAATACAATAACTGAAATGAAAAATACACTAGAAGGAATCAATAGCAGAATAACTGAGGCAGAAGAATGGATTAGTAAACTGGAAGACAGATGGTGGCAATCACTTCCATGGAACAGAAGAGAAAAGAATGAAAAGAAATGAGGACAGTCTAAGAGACTTCTGAGACAACACTAAATGCACCAACATTTGCATTATAGGGGTCCAAGAAGGAGAAGAGAGAGAGGACCTGAGAAAATATTTGAAGGGAAAGTAGCTGAAAACTTCCTTAATATGGGAAAGGAAACAGTCACCCAAGTCCAGGAAGTGCAGAGAGTCCAAGGCAGGATATACCCAAAGAGGAACACGTGGAGACACATACTAATCAAATTGACAAAAATTAAAGACAAAGAAAAAATATTAAAAGCAACAAAGGAAAAGCAACAAATAACATACAAGGGAATTCCCATAAGGTTATCAGCTGATTTCTAGGTAGAAACTCTGCAGGCCAGATGGCAGTGGCAGGACATACTTAAAGTGATGAAAGGGAACCTACCACCAAGAACACTCTACCCAGCAAGGCTCTTGTTCAGATTTAATGGAGTAACCAAATGCTTTACAGAAAAGCAAAAGCTAGACAAGCACCACCAGGCCAGTTTGCAACAAATGCTAAAGGAACTTCTCTAGGCAGAAAAGAAAAGGCCACAACTAGAAACGAGAAAATTATGACTGGCAAAGCTCACCAGTAAAGGCAAACATATAGTAAATGTAGGAAGTCATCTGCACACAAATATGATATCAAAACCAGCAATTGTGAGGAGAACACAAGTGCAGGATATTGGAAATTAACAGACCAGAAACTTAAAACAATCTTGTTTACATATAGACTGCTATATCAAAACCTGATGGTAACCACAAACCAAAAAAAATACAACAGATACACACAAAAAAAGAAAAAGGAATCCAAACCCAACAATAAAGTTAGCCAACAAACCACAAGAGAAGAAAAGAGGAAAGGAAGAAAAAAACACCTACGAAAACAATTAACAAAAGGGCAATAATTAGAACATACATATCAATAATGACTTTAAACATAAACAGATTAAATGTTCCAATGAAAAGACACTGACTAGCTGAATGGATACAAAAACAAAACCCTTTGTCTTGTCTTTATATGTTGTCTACAAGAGACCCACTTCAGATCTAGGAACACATACAAACTGAAAGTGAGAGAATGGAAAAAGGTATTCCATGCAACTGGAAATCAAAAGAAAGCTGGAGTAGCAATATTCCCATCAGACAAAATAGACTTTAAAATAAAGACTGGCACAAGAGACAAAGAAGGACACAACATAATGATCAAGGGACCAATTCAAGAAGAAGATATAACAATTGTAAATATGTATGCCCCCAACATAGGAGCACCTAAATTATAAGGAAAATGCTAACAGCCATAAAAGGAGAAATTGACAGTAACACAATAATAGTGGGGGACTTTAAAACCACACTTTCATCAGTGGACAGATAGCCAGGCAGAAAGCAAATAAGGAAACACAGGCCTTAAATGACACATTAGACCAGACGAACTTAATTGATATTTATACAACATTCCACTTAAAAGCAGCAGAACACACATTCTTCTCAAGTGCACATGGAACATTCTCCAGGATTGATCACATGCTGGGCTACAAAACAAGCCTCAGTAAATTTAAGAAAATTGAAATCACATCAATCATCTTTTCTGACCACAACGCTATGAGATTAGAAATCAACTACAGAAAAAAATGTAAAAAAAAACACAAAAAACACAAACACGTGGAGGCTAAACAATGTGACTAAACAACCAATGGATCACTGAAGAAATCAAAGACGAAATCAAAAATTACCCAGAGACAAATGAAAATGAAAGCACAACAATCCAAAACCTATGGGACGCAGCAAAAGCAGTTCTAAGAGGGAAGATTATAGCAATACAATCTTACCTCAGGAAACAAGAAAAATCTCAAAGAAACAACATAACCTTACACCTACAGCAACTAGAGAAATAAGAACAAACAAAACTGAAAGTTAACAGATGAAAGAAATCATAAAGATCAGAGCAGAAATAAATGAAATAGAGACTTAATAGAAAAGATCAATGAAACTGTAAACTGGTTCTCTGAAAAGACAAACAAAATTGACATTTAGCCAGACTCATCAAGAAAAGAAGACAGAGGGCTCAAATCAATAAAATCAGAAATGAAAAGGAAGTTACACTGGATTCCACAGACATACAAAGGATCATAAGAAACTACTGCAAGGGGCTTCCCTGGTGGCACAGTGGTTGAGAGTCCGCCTGCCGATGCAGGGGATATGGGTTTGTACCCCAGTCCGGGAGGATCCCACATGCCGCAGAGCGGTTGGGCCCGTGAGCCATGGCCGCTGAACCTGCACGTCCGGAGCCTGTGCTCCGCAACGGGAGAGGCCACTACAGTGAGAGGCCTGTGTACCACACACAAAAAAAAAAAAGAAAGAAAAAGAAACTACTGCAAGCAACTATATGCCAATAAAATGGACATCCTGGAAGAAATGGGCAAATTCTTAGAAAGGTACAATATCCCAAGACTGAGCCAGGAAGAAATAGAAAATGTGAACAGACCAATCACAAGTAATGAAATTTAAACTGAGATTTAAAAACTCCCAACAAACAAAAGTCCAGGACCAGGTGGCTTCACAAGCTAATTCTATCAAACATTTAGAGGAAAGTTAACAGCTATCTGTCTGAAAGTATTCCAAAAAACTGCAGAGGAAGGAACACTCCCAAACTCATTCTATGAGGCCACCATCAACCTGATACCAAAACCAGACAAAGATATCACAAAAAAAGAAAATTATAGGCCAACATCACTGATGAACATAGGTGCAAAAATCCTCAACAAAATACTAGCAAACTGAATCCAACAACACGTTAAAAGGATCATACACCGAGATCAAGTGGAATTTACCCCAGGGATGGAAGGATTTTTCAATATCCACAAATCAACCCGTGTGATACACCACATCAACAAATTGGAGAATAAAAACTACATGATCCATCTCAATAGATGCAGAAAAAGCTTTTGACAGAATTCAACATCAATTTATGATAAAAACTCTCCAGAAAGTAGGCATAGAGTGAACATACCTTAACATAATAAAGGCCATATATGACAAACCCAGAGCTAACATCATACTCAATGATGAAAACCTGAAAGCATTCCCTCTAAGATCAGGAACAAGACAAGGCTGTCCCCCTTCACCACTTTTACTTTTTATTATTATTTTTTATTTTTGGCTGCATTGGGTCTTTGTTGCTGCGCACAGGCTTTCTCTAGTTGCGGTGAGCGGGGACTACTCTTTGTTTCAGTGCACAGGCTTGTCACTGCAGTGGCTTCTCTCATTGGGGAGCAAGGTCTCTAGGCACGCGGGCTTCAGGAGTTGTGGCACATGGGCTCAGTAGTTGTGACTCACAGGTTCTAGAGCTCAGGCTCAGTAGTTGTGGTGCATGGGCTCAGTTGCTCCACGGCATGTGGGATCTTCCCAGACCAGGGCTCGAACCTGTGTCCACTGCATCAGCAGGCAGATTCTTAACCACTGCTCTACCAGAGAAGCCCCACCCTCGCCACTTTTATTCAACATAGTTTTGGAAGTCCTAGCCATGGCAATCAAAGAAAAACAAATAAAAGGAATCCAAATTAGAAAAGAAGAAGTAAAACTGTTACTCTTTGCAGATGACATGATACTATACATAGAAGATCCTAAATATGCTACCAGAAAATTAATAGAGCTCATCAATGAATTTGGTAAAGTTGCAGGATACAAAATTCATACACAGAAATCTGTTGCATTTCTATACACAAACAGCAAAAGATCAGAAAGAGATATTACAGACACAATCCCATTTACCATAGCATCAAAAAGAATACGGAGGGGGACTTCCCTGGTGGTCCAGTGGCTAAGACTCCACACTCCCAATGCAGGGGGCCCAGGTTTCATCCCTGGTCAGGGAAATAGATCCCACATGCTGCAACTAAGAGTTCGCATGCCACAACTAAAGATTCCACATGCTGCAACTAAAAGATCCCAGATGCAGCAGCGAAGATCCCGTGTGTCACAACTAAGACCCAGAACATCTAAATAAATGAATGAATGAATGAATAAATAAATATTTTAAAAAAGAATACCTAGGAATAAACCTACCTAAGGAGGCAAAAGAACTGTACTCTGAAAACTATAAGATGATGATGAAAGAAATCGAAGATGACACAAACACATGGAAAGATATACCATGTTCTTAGATTACATGGATCAATATTGTCAAAATGACTATACTACCCAAGGCAATCTACAGATTTCATGCAATCCCTATCAAATTACCAATGCATTTTTCACACAACTAGGATAAAAAAATCTTAAAATTTGTATGGAGACACAAAAGACCCTAAATAGCCAAAGCATTCTTGAGAAAGAAAAATGGAGCTGGAGGAATCAGGCTCCCTGACTTGAGACTATACTACAAAGTTACAGTCTTCAAAACAGCATGGTACTGGCACAAAAACAGACATAGAGATCAATGCAACAGGATAGAAAACCCAGAAATAAACCCACACACCTATGGTCAATTAATCTACAACAAAGGAGGCAAGACTATACAATGGAGAAGAGACGGTCTCTTCAATAAATGGTGCTGGGAAAACTGGACAGCTACATGTAAAAAAATGAAATTAGAACATTCTTTAACACCATACACAGAAATAAACTCAAAATGGATTAAAGATCTAAGTGTAGGACTGGATACTATAAAACTCTTAGAGGAAAACATAAGCAGCACATTCTTTGACATAAATCACAGCAATATTGTTTTTTGATCCATCTCCTACAGTAATGAAAATAAAAACAAACAAATGGGACCTAATTAAAGTCAAAAGCTTTTGCACAGCAAAGGAAACCATAAACAAAACGAAAAGACAACCCACAGAATGGGAGAAAATATTTGCAAACAATGCAAATGACAAGGGCTTAATTTCCAAAATATACAAACAGCTCATGCAGCTCAATATCAAAAATCAAAAAACCCAATCAAAAAATGGGCAGAAGACCTAAATAGACATTTCTCCAAAGAAGACATACAGATGTCCAAGAGGCACATGAAAAGATGTTCAACATCGCTAAGCATTAGAGAAATGCAAATCAAAACTACAATGAGATATTACCTCACACCAGTCAGAATGGTCATAATCCAAAAATCTACAAACAATAGATGCTGGAGATGGTGTGGAGAAAAGGGAACCCTCTTGCACTGTTGGTGGGAATGTAAATTGGTACAGCCACTATGGAGAACAGTATTGAGGTTCCTTAAAAAACTAAAAATAGAGCTACTATATGATGCAGCAATCTCACTCCTGGGCATATATCTGGAGAAAACCATGGTTCAAAGGGATATATGCACCCCAGTGTTCATTGCAGTGCTGTTTACAATAGCCAAGACATGGAAGCAACATAATGTCCATCAACAGATGAATGGATAAAGATGTGGTACATTTTTACAATGAAATATTACTCAGCCATTAAAAAGAATGAAATAACACCATCTGAAGCAACATGGATGGACCTGGAGATTATCATACTAAGTGAAGTCAGTCAGACAAAGAAAGACAAATATCATATGATATTGTTATACATGGAATCTAAAAAAAATGATACAAATGAACTTATTTACAAAACAGAAATAGACTCACAGACTTAGAGAACAAACTTATGGTTACCGGGGGAAGGGTGGGGGGGGGATAGATTGGAAGTTTGGGATTGACATGTACACACTACTATATTTAAAATAGATAACCAACAAGGACCTACTATATAGCACAGGGAACTCTGCTCAATACTCTGTAATAATATAAATGGGAAAATAATAATATATATTATTATACATATATAAACTATACATATAGATACACATATATGTTAAAAAAATAAAAGAGGACGTCAAAATCCTAAAATGTGTGGAAGGGGAAGTGAGTAAGAAAATGTAGATTTTTTTTTTAGAATGTGTTTGAGCGTACATGACTACCAGTGTGAAGAAGCAGATATAATAAGGGGTTAACATACTTGAAAACCACGGTAACAACAAATCAAAAATATACAATTCATTCACAAAACCAAAAAGAAGAGAACTCAAGCATAATACAAAAGAAAACCAGGGGAAGAGCAGCCAAGGTGGTAGAGTAGAAAGACCCTGAGCTCAACTCCTCCCAGGAGTACACCAAAGTCATAACTATCTTCAGAACAACCATTGATGAAAAAGCCTGGAACCTACCATAAAAGATTTTCTACAACTAAAGACATAAAGAAGGAACCACAATGAGATGGGTAGGAGGGGTGAACTTGTGATATAATCAAATCCCATACCCCCCAGGCAGGGGACCCACAAACTGGAGAATAATTATATTGCAGATATTCTCCCACAGGAGTGAGAGTTCTGAGCCCCACATCAGGCTCCCCAGCCCAGGAGTCCAGCATCAGGAAGACACACCCCCAGAGTATTTGGCTTTGAAGGCCAGTGGGGCTTTATTGCAGGAGCCCCACAGGACTGGGGGAAATAGAGTTCACTCTAAAAGTGCACACACAAAAACCCACGTGCATTGGGAGCCAGGGAAAAGCAGTAATTTGATAGAAGCCTGGGCCAGACCTATTTGCTGGTCTTGGGGACTCTCCTGTGGAGGTAGTGGGGGTGGGCAGATGTGGCTTACCCAGGGGACATGGACACTGGTGGCAGACATAGTGAGGAGCATTTGGCCTCTTGAACACTCCTGGTGACTGACATATTGGATCATTGGCACCAGGAGCTGGCTCCACCCAACAGCCTGTAGGCTCCGGTGATGGGACGCCTCAGGCCAAACAACTAACTGGGTGGGAACAGAGCCTCACCTATCAGCAGACAGGCTGCCTAAAGAGTTGCTGAGCCCACAGCCACCTCTCAGCATGTCCCTAGACATGGTCCTGCCCACCTAAGGGCCAAGTCCCGGCTCCACCCACCAGTGGGCATGCACCACCTCCCACACCCAGCTGCCAGGAATCCTGCACAAGCCTCTACACCAGGGGGAAGACACCAAAAGCAAGAAAACTATGGTCTTGCAACGCACGTCAGACCTTACCCTGGGACCAGGTGGGCCCTGGCCCTGAGCGCTAGCAGGCCAACACAACCTTCGGAACACCCCAGACGTCATACCCAACTGTGTCAGGAATTGGACACCTCACCACCACCAATGATCTGAAACAAACATTGGGATCCCTGGGTCCTGCAGCCAAACTCCAGGTAGCAGCTCTGCCTGCCAGCAGTCTGGCACCAACCCCAGGATCTGGCTTCACCTGCTTGCGGGTGGGCAACAGCCTCAGTGTCTTCAGGACCCTGATTCCAGCCACTGGTGAATGAGCACTAGGTCCAGGGCCCCCTAGGGTTTGGCATCCAGCCACCTCATGACAAGGCCCCACTAAACAGCAACCAGCAGGATCCACTCAAGACAGGGCTGGATACCAACCAGACTAGGAGCCAACCAAGCCTACCAGACTGCACACATAATCAGCCCACCACAACAGAAGGACCCACGCAGTCATCTTAGGGGGAATCCCTAGAGAATATAGCTTGAGTGATGAGAAGGGAGTGCACAGCTGGGACACAGAGGACATCTACAGAGGGCCACTTCTCCAAGGTGAAGAAACTTAACTAACCTACCACAGATGTAAAAATACAAATAGCAACTTAGACAAAATGAGGTAGCAGAGGAATATGTTCCAGATGAAGGAACAAGATAAAACCCCAGAAGAAGAACTAAGTGGAGACAGGCAATCTACCTGAGAAAGAGTTCAGAGTAATGACCGTAAAGATGATCAAAGAACTCGGGAGGAGAATGGATGCAAAGTGTGAGAAGTTAGAAGTTTTAAACCAAGAGTTAGAAAATATAAAGAACAACCAGACAGACATGAAGAATACAATAACTGGGCTTCCCTGGTGGTGCAGTGGTTGAGAATCTGCCTGCTAATGCAGGGGACACGGGTTCAAGCCCTGGTCTGGGAGGATCCCACATGCCACGGAGCAACTAGGCCCATGAGCCACAACAACTGAGCCTGCGCATCTGGAGCCTGTGCTCCGCAACAAGAGAAGCTGCGATAGTGAGAGGCCTGCACACCATGAAGAGTGGCCCCCGCTTGCCACAACTAGAGAAAGCCCTCGCACAGAAACGAAGACCCAACACAGCATAAATAAATAAATAAATAAACTCCTACCCCCAACATCTTAAAAAAAAAAAAAATACAATAACTGAAATAAAAAATACAGCAGAAGGAACCAATAGTGCACTAGATGATACAGAAGAACAGATCAGTGAGCTGGAATACAGAGTAGTGGAAATATTTGACACTGAATACAAAAATGAAAAAAACTGAAAAGAAATGAGGACAGCTTGAGACACCTCTGGGACAACAAGAAGCACACTAATATTTGCATTACAGGGGTTCCAGAAGGAAAAGAGAGAGAGACCAGGGCTGAGAACATATTTGGAGATAATAGCTGAAAACATCCTTAACCTGGGAAAGAAAATAGGCACCCAAGTCCAGGAAGTGCAGAGAATCCCATATAAGATTAACTCAAAGAGGAATACACCAAGACAAAAATTGTGTGTGTAATCCTTAACCTGGGAAAGAAAATAGGCACCCAAGTCCAGGAAGTGCAGAGAATCCCATATAAGATTAACTCAAAGAGGAATACACCAAGACAAAAATTGTGTAATAAAAATGACAAAAATTAAAGATAAAGAGAAAATATCAAAAGCAATAAGGGAAAAGCAACATATAACATACAAGGGAACTCCAAAAATCTAAATCAGCTGATTTTTCAGGAGAAACTCTGCAGGCCAGAAGGGAGTGGCATGATATATTTAAACTGATGAAACGGAAAAACCCTACAACCAAGAATACTCTACCCAGCAAGGCTCTCATTAAGATTTGATTGAGAAATCAAAAGCTTTACAGACAAGCAAAAGCTAAAAGAATTCAGCACCACCAAACCAGCTTTACAACAAATGTTAAAGGAATTTCTCTAGGCAAAAAACAAAAGGCCACAACTAGAAACAAGAAAATTACAAAATGCAAAGCTCACCAGTAAAGGCAAACACACAGTAAATGTAGGAAATCATCCATATGCAAAACTAGCAGGGAGGTTAAAAGACAAAAGTAGTAAAATTACCTGTATCCACAATAAGAAGTTAAGGGATACACAAAACAATTAGATGTAAAATATGATATCAAAAACAGAAATCATGAGTGGACCAGAGTAAAAATTCAGGTTATTTAAAGTGCGTTTGAGGGAGCTTCAAGATGGCGGAAGAGTAAGACGTGGAGATCACCTTCCTCCCTACAAATACATCAGAAATACATCTACATGTGGAACAACTCCTACAGAACACCTACTGAACGCTGGTGGAAGACCTAAGACCTCCCAAAAGGCAAGAAACTCCCCACGTACCTGGGTAGGGCAAAATAAAAAAGAAAAAACAGAGATAAAAGAATAGGGACGGGACCTGCACCAGTGGGAGGGAGCTGTGAAGGAGGAAAGGTTTCCACACACTAGGAGGCCCCGTCATGGGCGGAGACTGTGGGTGGCGGAGGGTGGAAGCTTTGGAGCCACGGAGGAGAGCACAGCAACAGGGGTGCGGAGGGCAAAGCGGAGAGATTCCTGCACAGAGGATTGGTGCCAACCAGCACTCACCAGCCCAAGCGGGGGCTGGGAGCTGAGGCTTGGGCTTCGGAGGTCAGATCCCAGGGAGAGGACTGGGGTTGGCTGTGGGAACACAGCCTGAAGGAGGCTAGTGCACCACAGCTAGCCAGGAGGGAGTCGGGAAAAAGTCTGGAACTGCCGAAGAGGCAAGAGACTTCCTTGCCTCTTTGTTTCGTGGTGCGCGAGGAGAGGGGATTAAGAGCGCCGCTTAAAGGAGCTCCAGAGACGGGCGCGAGCCGCGGCTACCAGTGCGGACCCCAGAGACGGGCATGAGACGCTAAGGCTGCTGCTGCAGCCACCAAGAAGCCTGTGTGCAAGCACAGGTCACTATCCACACCTCCCCTCCCAGGAGCCTGTGCAGCCCACCACTGTCAGGGTCCCGTGATCCACGGACAACTTCCCCGGGAGAACACATGGCATGCCTCAGGCTGTTGCAACATTACACCAGCCTCAGCCGCCACAGGCTCTCCCCGCATTCCATACCCCTCCCTCCCTCCAGCCTGAGTGAACCAGAGCCCCCGAATCAGCTGCTCCTTTAACCCAGTCCTGTCTGAGCGAAGAACAGACGTCCTCAAGCGACCTACATGCAGAGGCAGGGCCAAATCCAAAGCTGAATCCCAGGAGCTGTGCAAACAAAGAAGAGAAAGGGAAATCTGTCCCAGCAGACTAAGGAGCAGCGGATTAAATCTCCACAGTCAACGTGATGTACCCTGCATCTGTGGAATACCTGAATAGACAACAAATCATCCCAGATTGAGGAGGTGGACTTTGGGAGCAATGATTTTTTTTTTCCTTTTTCTCTTTTTGTGAGTGTGTATGCATATGCTTCTGTGTCTGATTTTGTCTGTACAGCTTTGCTTTTACCATTTGTCCTAGGGTTCTGTCTGTCCGTTTTTTTTGTTTGTTTTATTGGGGTTTTTTTAGTATAGTTTTCAGCGCTTGTTATCATTGGTGGATTAGTTTTTTGGTCTGATTGTTCTCATCTTTCTTGCTTACATTTTTTTAATTACTTAAAAAAACTTTTTTTAATAATTATTTTTTGGTTTTTCTTTTTAAAACTTTTCATTTTATTTTATCTTTTTTCTTTCTTTCTTTCTTTCTTTCTTTTTTTCTCCCCCCAAAACACACCACCAGACATGGACCTGCCCACCAGAAACACAAGATCCAGCCTCATCCACCAGATCACAGGCACTAGTTCCCACCACCAGGAAGCCTACACAACCCACTGAACCAACCTTAGCCAGTGGGGGCAGACACCAAAAACAACGGAAACTACGAAACTGCAGCCTGTGAAAAGGAGACCCCAAACACAGTAAGTTAAGCAAAATGAGAAGACAAAGAAACACATAGCAGATGAAGGAGCAAGGTTAAAAACCCACCAGACCTAAAAAGGAAGAGGAAATAGGCAGTCTACCTGAAAAAGAATTCAGAGTAATGATAGTAAAGATGATCCAAAATCTTGGATATAGAATGGAGAAAATACAAGAAACATTTAACAAGGACCTAGAAGAACTAGACAGCAAACAAACAATCATGAACAACACAATAAATGAAATTAAAAATTCTCTAGAAGGGATCAATAGCAGAATAACTGAGGCAGAAGAACAGATAAATGACCTGGAAGATAACATAGTGGAAATAACTACTGCAGAGCAGAGTAAAGAAAAAAGAATGAAAAGAATGGAGGACATCCTCAGAGACCTCTGGGACAATATTAAATGCACCAACATTAGAATTATGGAAGAAGAAGAGAAAAAGAAAGGGACTGAGAAAATATTTGAAGAGATTATAGTTGAAAACTTCCCTAATATGGGAAAGGAAATAGTTAATCAAGTCCACGAAGCACAGAGAGTCTCATAGAGGATAAATCCACAGAGAAGCATGCCAAGACACATATTAATCAAACTATCAAAAATTAAATACAAAAAAAAATATTAAAAGCAGCAAGGGAAAAACAACAAATAACATACAAGGGAATCCCCATAAGGTTAACAGCTGATCTAAAAGCAGAAACTCTGCAAGCCAGAGGGAGTGGCAGGACATATTTAAAAGTGATGAAAGGGAAAAACTTACAACCAAGATTACTCTACCAGCAAGGATCTCATTCAGATTTGATGGAGAAATTAAAACCTTTACAGACAAGCAAAAGCTACGAGAAT
>NC_041215.1:78405254-78406251 GCF_002837175.3 Physeter macrocephalus
AGAAAGCTGGGGTAGCAATTCTCATATCAGACAAAATAGACTTTAAAATAAAGACTATTACAAGAGACAAAGAAGGACACTATATAATGATCAAGGGATCGATCCATGAAGAAGATATAACAATTGTAAATATTTATGCACCCAACATAGGAGCACCTCAATACATAAGGCAAATACTAACAGCCATAAAAGGGGAAATCAACAGTAACACAATCATAGTAGGGGACTCTAACACCCCACTTTCACCAATGGACAGATCATCCAAAATGAAAATAAATAAGGAAACACAATCTTTAAATGATACATTAAACAAGATAGACTTAATTGATATATATAGGACATTCTATCCAAAAACAACAGAATACACTTTCTTCTCAAGTGCTCATGGAACATTCTCCAGGATAGATAATATCATGGGTCACATATCAAGCCTTGGTAAATTTAAGAAAATTGAAATCGTATCAAGTATCTTTTCTGACCACAGTGCTATGAGACTAGATATCAATTACAGGAAAAAATCTGTAAAAAATACAAACACATGGAGGATAAACAGTACACTTCTTAAAAACCAAGAGATCACTGAAGAAATCAAAGAGGAAATCAAAAAATACCTAGAAACAAATGACAATGAGAACACTACCACCCAAAACCTATGGGATGCAGCAAAATCAGTTCTAAGAGGGAAGTTTATAGCAATACAATCCTACATTAAAAACAAGAAACATCTCAAACAACCTAACCTTACACCTAAACCAATTAGAGAAAGAAGAACAAGAAAACCCCAAAGTTAGCAGAAGGAAAGAAATCATAAAGATAAGATCAGAAATAAATGAAAAAGAAATGAAGGAAATGATAGCAAAGATCAATAAAGCTAAAAGCTGGTTTTTGAGATGATAAACAAAATTGATAAAGCATTAGCCAGACTCAACAAGAAAAACAGGGAGAAGACTCAAATTAACAGAATTAGAAATGAAAAAGGAGAAGCAACAACTGACAC
>NC_041215.1:78408061-78422139 GCF_002837175.3 Physeter macrocephalus
AACCCAATCCAAAAATGGGCAGAAGACCTAAACAGACATTTCTCCAAAGAAGATATACAGATTGCCAACAAACACATGAAAGAACGCTCAACATCATTTATCATTAGAGGAATGCAAATCAAAACTACAATGAGATATCAACTCACACCGGTCAGAATGGCCATCATCAAAAAATGTAGAAACAATAAATGCTGGAGAGAGTGTGGAGAATTGGGAACCCTCATACACTGTTGGTAGGAATGTAAATTGATACAGCCACTATGGAGAACAGTATGGAGGTTCCTTAAAAAACTACAAATAGGGCTTCCCTGGTGGTGCAGTGGTTGAGAGTCCGCCTGCCCATGCAGGGGACACGGGTTCGTGCCCTGGTCTGGAAAGATCCCACATTCCGTGGAGCAGCTGGGCCCATAAGCCATGGCCGCTGAGCCTGTGCGTCCGGAGCCTGTGCTCCACAACGGGAGAGGCCACAACAGTGAGAGGCATGCGTACCGTGAAAAAAAACTACAAATAGAACTACCATACGACCCAGCAATCCCACTACTGGGCATATACCCTAAGAAAACCATGATTCAAAAAGAGTCATGTACCAAAATGTTCACTGCAGCTCTATTTACAATAGCCAGGACATGGAAGCAACCTACGTGTCCATCAACAGATGAATGGATAAAGAAGATGTGGCACATATATACAATGGAATATTACTCAGCCATAAAGAAAAACAAAATTGAGTTATTTGTAGTGAGGTGGATGGACCTGGAGTCTGTCATACAGAGTGAAGTAAGTCAAAAGGAGAAAAACAAATACCGTATGCTAACACATATATATGGAATCTAAGAAAAAAAATGTCATGAAGAGCCTAGGGGTAGGATGGGAATAAAACACAGACCTACTAGAACATGGACTTGAGGATATGGGGAGGAGGAAGGGTAAGCTGTGACGAAGTGAGAGAGTGGCATGGACATATATACACTACCAAACATAGGGTGGATAGCTAGTGGGAAGCAGCTGCATGGCATAGGGAGATCAGCTAGGTGACTGGTGACCACCTAGAGGGGTGGGATAGTGAGGGTGGGAGGGAGGGAGACGCAAGAGGGAAGATATATGGGATTATACTCTAATAAAGATGTTTATAAAAAGACTCAGACCTACTAGAGAATGGACTTGAGGACATGGGGAAGGGGAAGGGTAAGCTGGGACAAAGTGAGAGAGTGGTAGTGTATATATGGACATATATACACTACCAAATGTAAAATAGATAGCTAGTGGGAAGCAGTCACATAGCACAGGGAGATCAGCTCGGTGCTTTGTGACTAGCTAGAAGGGTGGGATAGGGAGGATGGGAGGGAGGGAGACACTAGAGGGAAGAGATATGGGGATATATGTATATGAATAACTGATTCACTTTGTTATAAAGCAGAAATTAACACACCATTGTAAAGCAATTATACTCCAATAAAAATGTTTAAAAAAATAAAAATAAAGTGCATTTGAAATTAAGAGATCAGCAACTTTAAAAAATCATGTTTATATATAGACTGCTATACAAAAAGCTCATGGTAACCACAAACTTGAAATCTATAATAGACATACACAAAAAAGAAACAGGAATCCAAACTAATGACAGTCATCAAATCACACAAGAGGAGAACAAAATAAGACGGGGGGAAAAAACCTACGAAAACAAATCCAAACCACTTAACAAAATGGCAATAAGAACACACATATCAATAATTACCTTAAATTTAAAGGGACTAAACGCTCCAACCAAAAGTCACAGGTTGGCTGAATGGATACAAAAACAAGACCCAAATATATCCTGCCTACAAGAGATGCACTTCAGATCTAGAGACACATGCAGACTGAAAGTGAGGGGAGGATGGAATTCCCTGGCAGTCCAGTGGTTAGGACTTGGCCCTTTCATTGCTAGGGCACGGGTTCAATAAATGGTCAGGGAAGTAAGATCCTACAAGCCACAGGGTGTGGCCAATAAATAAATATTTAAAGACACTAAAAGCTAGTCATGAAAAAAAAAAAGGGGGAATTCCCTGGCAGTCCAGTGGTTAGGACTCAGCGCTTTCACTGCTGGGGCCCAGGTTCAATCTCTGGTCAGGGAACTAAGATCCTGCAAGCAGCATGGCACAGCCCAAAAACAGAATAACTGATGGGATGGAAAAAGGTATTCCACACAAATGAAAATCAAAAGAAAGCTGGAGTAGCAATACTTATATCGGACAAAACAGATATTAAAATAAAGACTGTTCCCCACTGCCCCATAGGAAAAAAAAGACTGTTATAAGAGACAATGAAGGACACTACGTAATGATCAAGGGATTAAACCAAGAAGAAGATATAACAATTGTAAATATATATGCACCCAACATAGCACCTCAATATATAAGGCAATATTAACAGATGTAAAAGGAGAAATCAAAAATAACACAATAAACAGTAGGGACTTTAACACTCCACTTTTATCAATGGACAGATCATCCAGACAGAAAATCAAATAGGAAACACAGGTCTTAATTAATACATTGGACCAAATGGACAATTGATATTTAAAGAGCATTCCATCTGAAAGCAGCAGAATACACATTCTATTCAAGAGCACATGGAACATTTTCCAGGATAGATCACATGCTAGGCCACAAAACAGGCCTCAGTAAATTTAAGAAAATTGAAATCATATCAAGCAACTTGTCCAACAACAATGCTATGGGACTAGAAATAAACTACAAGGAAAAAACTGCAAAAAACACAAACATGTGGAGGCTAAACAATATGCTACTAAACAACCAATGGATCACTGAAGAAATCAAAGAGGAAATCGAAAAATACCTAGAGACAAATGAAAATAAAAACACAATGATACACAACTATGGTCTCAAGAAAAGCAGGGGTTTTTTTTGGAATATAAGTTTTACTTATGCCTGAATAAAAATATTTTTCCCTTTAGAGTGTCCATTGATGCCTTCCCCTACCATCTAGCCCAATCTTTTATCTCAGAAGCACTGAAATAAGGAATAGCAATTCGGAAAGGGAAGTTTTTAGCAATACAAGCTTACCTAAGGAAACAAGAAAAATCTGAAATAAACAACCTAATCTTAAAAAAAAAAACTAACTTTATACCTAAAGCAACTAGAAAAAGAACAAACAAAACCCAAAGTTAGTAGAAGGAAAGAAATCATAAAGATCAGAGCAGAAATAAATGAAATAGAAACAAAGAAAACAATAGAAAAGATCAATAAAACTGAAAACTGGTTCTTTGAAAAGATAAACAAAATTGATAAACTTTTAGCTAGACTCATCAAGAAACAAAGGGAGAGGACACAAACCAATAAAATCAGAAATGCAAAAGGAGAAGTTACAACGGACACCACAAATATACAAAGGATCATAAGAAACTGCTATGAGCAACTCTACACCAATAAAATGGACAATGAGAGGAAGTGGACAAATTCTTAGAAAGGTACAATCTCCCAAGACTGAACCAGGAAGAAATAGAAAATATGAACAGACCAATTACCAGTACTGAAATTGAATCAGTTATTTTAAAACTCCCAACAAACAAAAGTCCAGGACCAGATGGCTTCACAGGTGAAGTCTATCAAACATTTAGAGAAAAATTAACACCTATCCTTCTGAAACTATTCCAAAATATTGCAGAGGAAGGAACACTCCCAAACTCATTCTATTAGGCAACCATCAACCTGATACCAAAACCAGACAAAGATTTCACCAAGAAAAATTACAGGCCAATATCACTGATCAACATACATGCAAAAATCCTCAACAAAATACTAGCAAACCGAATCCAACAATACATTAACAGGATCATACACCACGATCGAGTGGGATTTATCGCAGGGATGCAATGATTTTTTCAGTATCTGCAAATCAATCAATGTAATGCATCACATTAACAAATTGAAGAATAAAAACCATATGATCATCTCAATAGATGCAGAAAAAGCTTCTGACAGAATTCAACAACGATTTATGATAAAAAAAAAAAACAAACTCTCCAGAAAGTGGGCATAGAGAGAACATACCTCAACATAATAAAGGCCATATATGACAAACCCAGAGCTAACATCGTACTCAATGATGAAAATCTGAAAGCATTCCCTCTAAGACAAGAAACAAGAGAAGGATGCCCAGTCTCACCACTTTTGTTCAGCATAATTTTGGAAGTCTTAGCCACGGCAATCAGAGAAGAAAAACAAATAAAAGGAATCCAAACTGGAAAAGAAGTAAACCTGTCACTGTTTGCACATGACATGACACTGTACGTAAAAAATCCTAAAGACGCCACCAGAAAACTACTAGAGCTCATCAATGAATTCAGTAAGTTGCAGGATACAAAACTAATATACAGAAATCTTTTGCATTTTTATACACTAACAATGAAGTATCAGAGAGAAATTAAGGAAGCAATCCCATTTACCATTACATTCAAAAGAATGAACTAGGGACTTCCTTGGTGGCGCAGTGGTTAAGAATCTGCCTGCCAATGCAGGGGACACAGGTTCAAGCCCTGGCCTGGGAAGATCCTACATGCCATGGAGCAAGTAAGCCCATACACCACAACTACTGAGCCTGTGCTCTAGAGTCCGCGAGCCTCAACTACTGAGCCAACATGCCACAACTACTGAAGCCCGCGCACCTAGAGCCTGTGCTCCACAAGAGAAGCCACCACAAGAAGCCTGCACACCAAAATTAAGAGTAGTCCCAGCTTGCTGCAACTAGAGAAAAGCCCATGCACAGCAATGAAGACCCAACACAGCCAAAAATAAACTTTAAAAAAAATTTAATTAAAAAAAAGAAATACCTAGGAATAAACTTACCTAAGGAGACAAAAGACCTGTACTCCAAAAACTATGACTCATGAAAGAAATGGAAGATGACACAAACAGATGGAAAGATATACTGTGTTCTTAGATTAGAAGGATCCTTATTGTTAAAATGACCATACTACCCAAAGTAACCTACAGATTCAATGCAATCCCTATTGAATCAACAATAGCATTTTTCAAAGAACTAGAACAAAAAATTTTTAAATTTGTATGGAAACACAAAAAACCCTGAATACCCAAGACAATCTTGAGAAAGAAAAACAGAGCTGGAGGAATCATGCTCCCTGACTTCAGACTATACTGCAAAGCTACAGTAATCAAAAGCAGGGTACCAGCACAAAAACAAACACATTGATCAGTGAAACAGGATAGAAAACCAGAAATAAACCCACGTACTTACAGTCAATTAACCTACAAAAAAGGAGGCAAGACTACAAAATGGAGAAAAGACAGTCTCTTCAATAAGTGGTGCTGGGAAACCTGGACAGCTACATGTAAAAGAATGAAATTAGAACATTCTCTATTACCATACACAAAAATAAACTCAAAATGGATCAAAGACTTAAATGTAAGACTGGATACTATAAAACTCCTAGAGGAAAACATAGGCAGATCACACTTTGACATAAGTCACAGCAATATTTTTTTGGATCCATCTCCTAGAGTAATGGAAACAAAAGCAATAGTAAACAAATGGGACCTAATTAAACTTAAATGCTTTTGCACACCAAAGGAAACCATAAACAAAACAAAAGGACAACCTATGGACTGGCAGAAAATATTTGTAAACCATGTGACCAACAAGGGCTTAATTTCCAAAATATACTAACAGCTCATACAGCTCAATATCAAAAAAACAAACAATCAAATCAAAAAATGGGCAGAATAACTGTTATGTGTTTTTGCTCCAGGGAGCAAACAGGTACAAAGCTAGTCTCTGAAAGAAATGGCAAAAGGCTTCAGGGAGGGGAGGAAGGAGATAAAAACCCCATTCTGACATGCACCCCAGTGTTTATAGCAGCACTATTTACAATAAACAAGACATGGAAGCAACTTAAATGTCCATCAACAGATGAATGAATAAAGAAGATGTGATATATATATATATACATACATATACACACACATACACACACAACTACATACATACATACACACACACATATACATACAATGGAATATTACTCAGCCATAAAAAAGAATGAAAAAATGCCATTTGCAGCAACATGGATGGGCCTAGAGATTATCATACTAAGTAAGTCATACAGAGAAAGGCAAATATCATATCACTTACATGTGGAATCTAAAAAGATGATACAAATGAACTTATTTACAAAACAGAAACAGACTCACAGATAGACAACAAACTTATAGTTACCAAAGGGAAAAGGGCGGGGGGGGTAAATGAGTTGGGATTAGCAGATACAAACTACTATATATGAAATAAACAAGGTCCCATTACATAGCACAGGCAACTTTATTCAGTATTTTGTAATAAATTATAATGGAAAAGAATCTGAAAAAGAATATACATATATATTGTGTCTGGCTTGTTTCACTTAGCATTATGTTTTCAAGGTTTATGCATGTTGTAGCATGTATCAGAATTTCCTTCCTTTTTAAGGCTGAAAAATATTGCATTTCATGTATATACCATATTTTGTTTATCCATTCATTCATCAATGGACATTTCATTTGTTTCCATCTTTGGCATTGTGAATAACGCTGCTGTGTACATGGGTATTCAAATATCAAGTCCCAACTTTCAATTCTTTTGATATATACCTAGAAGTGGAATTGCTGAACTGTATGGTAATTATATGTTTAATTTTTTGAGGAACTGTCATACTGTCTTCCACAGTTGCTGCACCATTTTATGGCCTACATTTGACATAGCCCATGACTTTCTACATCATCTTGGAGATGGAAGCTGACAATGTATGGCATGGCTGCTAGGAAAAGCAATGGCTCGAGGACCCTGGGCTCAGTATGTGGGTGTCCAAGCATGGAGAAGGAAGCCTCCATTTGTTACTGTGCCCTCCGTTAAGCCAATGATGGTCCAAAGGCAGTCACAGCTCCAGAACCTTGGTCTGTCCTTGCTGCTCTGTTGGCTAATTTATTAGACTACTGCTGCCTGCTGCTTGAGACTAAAGGATGGGAGAACTAGAGGAAATGTTACTAACCCCAAGAGAACAAAGAGCCTGGGAATAGGAAAAGTGCCTGCCTTGCTTCAGCTCTTTGCATGTGCTTGCCCAGCAGCTAGGGAAGGTCAAGATTACAGGAAGCTAGGATTGTTGTTCTTGAGGCAATTAAAATTTGGAAAAATTGAGACCAAAGCCCTGCTCTAAAGGGAAGTGAGCACAAGGTATTGTGAATTTGTGTGTATTGATTGGCATGGGAGAACCTCCAGACTTAGGGAAGAGTCTAGAGAGGCTGGGGTCAGGGCATGTGAGCACAGCCCAATTCTGCAATAGTCTCCTCCATTCAGCAGGAGAGGGTTCAGACTCTTCCTGGGCAGGGAGAGTTGAGGAGAGTGGAATTCTGCAACATGAGGACCAACACAAGAAAATAATTGGAACAAAAGTTGGCATAAAATGTTTCAGAATAGGTTGTACTCCTCTTCTATTCTTGTGCTGCAAGAAGAGCCTCATGAGGTCTCCATCCACTACTTTAGCCATAGGCAGGTGGCAAGAGTCTCTAGTGTGATAACAACAGGGATGTAGAAGGAATGGAGGTGCATTGATGGTTTGGTCTCCTCAGCAGGAAAAAGGGCTGAGGGTAAGAAGACTCAGCAGCTCTGGGGGGAGACAGGTTCTGTATTAGCCAAGATGTAGCAGTTTTAGAAGGATGAAGAAAGAGGTGGTTCAGTGGAAAGATAAACTACCTCAGCAAGTGTATCAGTTACTGTGTGCATTAGACAGGTTTCTCCCAAGAAACAGCACCAATAGAATGTGTATACATGTAGGAGAGCTATTATGAGGAATTGGCTCACACAGTATGGAATCTGCAGTGTGGGCCAGCAGGTTGGAGACACAGGAGAGCTGATAGTGCAGATAAAGTCCAAATCAGTGTGCTGGGGAAATCCTTCTTCCTTGAGGAGGCCAGCCTCTTTGTTCTATTCAGATCTTCAACTAATGAAATTAGGCCCACCCAATTATGAAGAGCAATCTGCTTACTTCAAGTTCACCAATTTAGGCAGGAGGAGTCAAGATGGCGGAAGAGGACACAGAATCTGTCACTTCTCACAAGTTCATCAAGAATGCATCTACAGGGACTTTCCAGGTGGCACAGTGGTTAAGACTACATGCTTCCAATGCAGGGGGCCCAGGTTCAATCCCTGGTCAGGGAATTAAGATCCCACATGCATGCCGCAACTAAGAGTTTGCAAACAACAACTAAGGAGCCGGTGAGCCACAACTAAGGAGCTGGCGAGTTGCAACTAAAGAGCATGGCTGCCACAGCTAAGGAGCACACCTGCTGCAACAAAGACCCGGCGCAACCAAATAAATAATACAAATATTTAAAAAAGAAGAGTTAAACGAATTTTTTTTTAGAAATTTTTTTAATGTTTAAAAAAAAAGAATACATCTACAAATGGAACAGTTCTCATAGAGCACCTGCTGAACATTAGCAGAAGACTTTGGACACGTAAAAGGACAAGAAAAATCCCCTCACAACCAGGTAGGATAAAAGAAAGAAGAAAAAAAGAAAAGAGGAATCAAAAAAGGGACCAGCAACCCTGGCAGAAAACCCACATGCAGAAAAACTTCCTCACGGTAGGGAAATCAGCTGGGACAGAAAAAGAACTTTGGGGGATCAAAGGAGAATGCAGCGGATGGTCTGTGGAAGGCAGGACAAAGTAAGAACTGCATGCATGGTCTACACCACAGCACTGTGCATTCCAGCCTGAGTCACAAGTCTCCTGTTGCAAAGGGGGCCAGGTGCTGGAAAATGGGATTTGGAGCACGGACACAGGGAAGGGACAGCTGTTGGCTGTGAAAAGACAGCCTGAAGGGACAGGAGTAAGGAGCCCCATGAAGTCTGCAGAAAAAGCCTGGGGCACCATAGAAGCAAGGTGTCATTGTTGAGTGGTGTGCAAGGGGCAGAGTCGCCATTACAACCCCTTTCCCCAGCCACCAGCACTGGAAGGGGCTCCCATCTGAATGGGCCCATCCGCCCCTCAGGCCGGGGTCTCCTCCACCCATGGGCTCCAGGGGCCTGAGCGCCGCCCATCCCAAAGCCTCCTTGGGAATCAGTCCTGGGTGCCCCTGCCTGGGACAGAGTCTGCCAATGCTGTGGGGGCTGAGTACTAGGGAAAAGAGTGCTGTTGGCTGCGTGGATACAGCAGAGGGGACGGGAATGCGGGGATGTGCAGCCGGGAGTGCCCCTAGAAGAAGCATGGTCTGCCTGAAAATCGAGGCACCAGTGTTGAGAGGTGTGCGGGGGTTGGGCAGGGCTGCCACTGCCCCCACATGCCAGCTCCTGCCTCCGCAGGCACTGGGAGGGACTCCAGCCACAGGCAGCACACCACGGTCTGTTGCAACTGCCTGCTGCTTCTGCCTCTACAGGCAACTCACGCACACCCCAACTGTGGCCGCAGTACCGCTCCCCGGCTTGAGTGAGTAAGTGTGCCCCAAGCAGCCACTGCTTTCACTCCCTCTCACCTGGGCAAGGAACAGATGCCTGATGGTGGCACACACACAGAGGTGGGGTCAAAACCAAAGTGGAGCCTCAGGGGCGGTGTGACTAAGGAAGAGAAAAGGAAATCTCTCTGGGCAGTTGCACAAGCCGCAGATTAAATCTCCAGGATCAGCTTGGTAAATCCTGCATCTGTGGAATACCTTAATAGACAACAAGTGGTCCCACAATTGAGACTGGCCTAGCCTTCACAGCAATGGACTTTGGGGGCAAGTACACGTGGGAATTGGGCCAGGTCAGAGTCTGAGCTGGCCCTACAGTGGCCACAGCAGGTCCAGAGATGTACCTAGAGGTATTGGAAGGCCTTCTGGGGAGGCAGAGATGGGCTCTGGCTCACTGTGGGAGCAAGGACACTGACAGAAGAGGCCCCAGGAAAATAATCGTATTACTATTATTCTTTTTTTGTTTCATTTTGTTCAGTGTCTAGTGTTGTTGCTTTTATTATTTTTTACCTTTTATTTCTAATTTTAATTTATTTAAAAAAAATTTTTTTTATTTTTCTATTTTTATTTTACTTTTCTGTTGTTTTGTGGTATTTTTCTTGTTTTTGTTCTTTGTTTCTTATTTTCTTATTTTATTTTTGATTGTTTTTATGGATATATTTTATGTTTGCTTTTTTGTTGTTTACTTTGTTTTTCTTTTATTTTTCAATTTTTGTTTTTGTTAGTTTAGTCCTCATTGACTGTTCTCATTTTTTAATTCTTTTGTTTGTTCTCGTTTTTGTTTCTTCTTTTTTTTTTTTCTGTGTGTGTGTGTGTTGTGGTGGCTGCTATTTGTTTGCTGTTGTTTTTGCTATTTGTTTTGGGTTTTGTTTGTCTGTTTGTCTTCTTTTCTTTTTTCTCTGGCCACACTGCGCAGCTTGTGTGTTCTTGGTTCCCTGGCTAGGGGTCAGGCCTGGGCTCCTGGGGGGAAGGGCTAACTTCAGGACACTAGACAGCCAGAGAATTCCTGAGCACAGGCAATATTAATTGGCATGCACAAGTTCAGGGGTATCCACATCAACACCAAGACCCGGCCCCACACAACTGCCTGTGGGCTCCAGTGCTGGAGACCTCACGCCAAACAACCAGCAAGACAGGAACACAGTCCCACCCATCAGCAGAAAGGCTGCCTAAAGTCGTACTAATCTAACAGACACCCCAAAACACACCACCTGATGCGACCCTGCCCTTCAGAGGGAAAAGACTCAGCTCCACCCACCAGAGCTCAGGCATCAGTCCCTCTCACCAGGGAGCCTACACAAGCCCCTGGACCAAGCTCACTCACCAGGGGGCAGACAACAGAAGCAAGAGGAATTACGACCCTGCAGCCAGTGGAAAGGAGATCACAAACACAATAGGTGAGACAAAATGAGACGACAGAGAAATATGTTGCAGATGAAGGAGCAAGGTACAATCCAACAAGACCAAATCAATGAAGAGGAAATAAGCAATCTATCTGAAAAAGAACTCAGACTATTGATAGTAAAGATGATCCAAGATCT
This sequence comes from Physeter macrocephalus, assembly GCF_002837175.3. Lineage (NCBI taxonomy): Eukaryota > Metazoa > Chordata > Mammalia > Artiodactyla > Physeteridae > Physeter > Physeter macrocephalus. Next base: position 78,419,099 of record NC_041215.1, read on the forward strand.
TGGAAACAGAATGGAAGCATGGGTCATGAAGATACAAGAAATGTTTAACAAGGACCTAGAGGAACTAAAGAACAATCAGTGATGAACAACACAATAACTAAAATGAAAAATACACTAGAAGGAATCAATAGCAGAATAACTGAGGCAAAAGAACGGATAAGTGAGATGGAAGACAGAATGGTGGAAATAACTGCCAAGGAGCAGAATTAAAAAAAAAAGAATGGAAAGAAATTAGGACAGTCTCAGGGACCTCTGGGACAACATAAAATGCAGCAACATTCAAATTATAGGTATCCCAAAAGAAGAAGAGAAAGGTAAAGGGCCTGAAAAATTATTTGAAAAGACTGTAGTTGAAAACTTCCCTAACATAGGAAAGGAAATAATCAATCAAGTCCAGGAAGCTCAGAGAGTCCCATACAGGATAAACCCAAGGAGAAACACACCGAGACACATATTAATCGAACTAACAAAAATTAAATACAAAGAAAAAATATTAAAAGCCTCAAGGGAAAATCAACAAATAACAGACAAGGGAATCCCAATAAGGTTACCAGCTTATTTTTCAGCAGAAACTCTGCAGGCCAGATGGGAGTGGCAGGACATCTTTGTGATGAAAGGGAAAAACCTACAACCAAGATTACTCTACCCAGGAAGGATCTCATTCAGATCTGACAAGAAATCAAAATCTTTACAGACAACAAATGCTAAAGGAACTTCTCTAAGTGGGAAACACAGGAGAAGAAAAAGACCTACAAGAACAAACCCAAAACAATTAAGAAAATGGTAATAGGAACATACATATCTATAATTACTTTAAACATAAATGGATTAAATGCTCCAACCAAAAGACACAGACTAGCTAAATGGATACAGAAACAAGACCTGTATATATGCTGTCTACAAGAGACCCACTTCAGACTTAGGGACACATAAAGACCGAAAGTGAGGGGATGGAAGAAGATATTCCATACAAAGGGGAATCAAAAGAAAGCTGGAGTAGCAATATTCATTTCAGACAAGATAGACTTCAAAATAAAGACCATTATAAGAGACAAGGAAGGACACTACATAATGATCAAGGGATCAGCCCAAGAAGAAGATATAACAATTGTAAATATTTATGCACCCAACATAGGAACACCTCAATACATAAAGAAATTACTAACAGCCATAAAAGGGGAAATCGACAGTAACAGAGTAATAGTGGGGGACTTTAACACCCCACTTTCATCAATGGACAGATCATCCAAAATGAAAATATAGGAAACTCAAGCTTTAAATGGCACAATAGGCCAAATAGACTTAATCAATATTTATAGGACATTCCTCACGAAAGTGGCAAAATACACTTTCTTCTCAAGTGCTGACAGAACATTCTCCAGGAAAGACCATATCTTGGGTCACAAATCAACCCTTGGTAAATGTAAGAAAACTGAAATCATATCAAGTATCTTTTCTGACCACAACACTATGAGACTAGATATCAATTACAGGAAAATATCTGTAAAAAATATAAACACATGCAGCCCAAACAGTACGTTACTAAATAACCAAGAGATCACTGAAGAAATCAAAGAGGAAATCAAGAAATACCTAGAAACAAATGACAATGAAAACACAACAACATAAAACCTATGGGATGCAGCAGAAGCAGTTCTAAAGGGAAGTTTATAGCAATATAATCCTACCTCAAGAAACAAGAAAAACCTATTAAACAACCTAAACTTACACCTAAAGGAATTAGAAAAAGAAGAGCAAAAAACCCCAAAGTTAGCTGAAGGAAACAAATCATAATGAACACATTAGAAATAAACGAAAAAGAAATGAAGGAAACAATAGCAAAGACAGTAAAACTAAAAGCTTGTTCTTTGAGAAGATAAACAAAATTGATAAACCATTAGCCAGACTCATCAAGAAAAAAAGGGAGAAGACTCAAATCAATAGAATTAGAAATGAAAAAGGAAAAGTAAGAACTGACACTGCAGAAATACAAAGGATCATGAGAGATTGCTACAAGCAACTATATGCCAAGAAAATGGAAAACCTGGAAGAAATGGACACATTCTTATAAAAGCACAACCTTCCGAGATTGAACCAGGAAGAAATAGAAAATACAAACAGACCAATCACGAGCACTGAAAATGAAAATGTGATTAAAAATCTTCCAACAAACAAAAGCCCAGGACCAGATGGCTCCATAGGTGAATTCTATCAAACATTTAGAGAAGAGCTAGCACCCATCCTTCTCAAACTCTTCCAAAATATAGCAGAGGGAGGAACACTCCCAAACTCATTCTATGAGGCCACTAACACCCTGATACCAAAACCAGATAAAAATAACATAAAAGAAAACTACAGACCAATATCACTGATGAATACAGATGCAAAAATCCTCAACAAAATACTAGCAAACAGAACCCAACAGCACATTAAAAGGATCATACACCACGATCAAGTGGGGTTTATCCCAGGAATGCAAAGATCCTTCATTATATGCAAATCAATCAATGTGATACACCATATTAACAAGGAGAAAAACCATATGATCATCTCAATAGATGCAAAGAAAGCTTTAAACGGAAGTTTTAGTCACGGCAATCAGAGGAAAAAAAGAAATAAAAGGAATCCAAATCGGAAAAGAAGAAGTAAAACTGTCATTGTTTGCAGATGACATGATACTATATGTAGAGAATCCTAAAGATGTTACCAGAAAACTACTAGAGCTAATCAATGAATCTGGTAGAGTAGCAGGATACAAAATTACTGTACAGAAATCTCTTGCATTCCTATATACATGTGATGAAAAATCTGAAAGAGAAATTAAGGAAACACTCCCATTTACCACTGCAACAAAAAAGAATAAAATACCAAGGAATAAACCTACCTAAGGAGACAAAAAAAAACTGTATGCAGAAAATATAAGGCACTGATGAAAGAAATTAAAGATGATACAAACAGATGGAGAGATATACCATGTTCTTGGATTGGAAGAATCAACATTGTGAAAATGACTATACTACCCAAAGCAATCTACAGATTCA
>NC_041215.1:78423086-78423416 GCF_002837175.3 Physeter macrocephalus
AAAAAAAAAAAAAAAAAAAATGGATTAAAGACCTAAATCTAAGGCCAGACACTATAAAACTCTCAGAGGAAAACATACACAGAACACTCCATGACTTAAATCACACCAAGATCCTTTTTGACCCAGCTCTTAGAGAAATGGAAATAAAAACAAAAATAAACAAATGGGACCTAATGAAACTTAAAAGCTTTTGCACAGCAAAGGAAACCATAAAGAAGAAAGACAACCCTCAGAATGGGAGAAACATTTGCAAGCAAATCAATGGACAAAGGATTAATCTCCAAAATATATAAACAGCTCATGCAGCTCAATATTAAAAAAACAAACAAC
>NC_041215.1:78424145-78426484 GCF_002837175.3 Physeter macrocephalus
ACTGGGCATATACCCTGAGGAAACCATAATTCAAAAAGAGCCATGTACCACAATGTTCATTGCAGCACTATTTATAATAGCCAGGGCATGGAAGCAACCTAAGTGTCCATGAACAGATGAACGGATAAAGAAGATGTGGCACATATATACAATGGAAAATTATTCAGCCATAAAAAGAAACGAAATTGAGTAGTGAGGTGGATGGACCTAGAGTCTGTCATACAGAGTGAAGTAAGTCAAAAAGAGAAAAACAAATACTGTATGCTAAGACATATACATGGAATCTTAAAAAAAAAAAAGGTTCTGAAGAACCTAGGGGCAGGACAGGAAAAGACACAGACATAGAGAATGGACTTGAGGACATGGGGAGGGGGAAGGGTAAGCTGGGACGAAGTGAGAGTGGCATGGACATATATACACTACCAAATGTAAAACAGATGGCTAGTGGGAAGCAGCCGCATAGCACAGGGAGATCAGTTCGGTGCTATGTGACCACCTAGAGAGGTGGAATAGGGAGAGTGGGAGGGAGGGAGACCCAAAAGGGAAGGGATATGGGGATATATATATGTATAGTTGATTCACTTTGTTATACAGCAGAAACTAACACACCATTGTAAAGCAATTATACTCCAATAAAGATGTTAAAAAAACTTATTAAAGAAAAGGGCACATTGACCAGAAGCAAATAATATCCATGTTTAAGGTTAAATGCCCCTCTTCCTGGGATGCCAATGCTGGTACTCCTTTGAATGTAAGACTGCCTTCCCAGGTGTCAAGACCATACTGACTCCCTGTGTACATGCCAATCTGTTTCGTTTTTTGGTTTTGTTTTGGCCGCAGTGGGCAGCTTGCGGGGACATTAGTTCCCTGACCAGGGATTGAACCTGGGCCCTTGGCTGTGAGAGCACGAAGTCCTAACCACTGGACCGCCAGGGAATTCCCTGTTCTCTTTTTTTGAAATCTTAAAGAAATGTAATCCTGACTTGTTCAGTGTTTTTTGTTCTGACAAGATATAAAACTGTGCTGAAAACCCTCCTTCTCTGGAGTAGTTTCTCAGAGTAAACTGGCAAGTGGGATTCCGGGCTAGACATCAGTTAGGCTCAAATAAAACATTTCTATTCTTATTACTGATTGTTTATGGATTATTTTCATTGACACCTCTGACCACTCTACAACCTTAAAGCAACTTTCTGCTACCTTCCAAAGATTTGGTCAGCCAAACTCCTAGACCTGCAAGCACTATCCAACATAGTAGCCGTTAGCCACATGAGGCTGTCAAGTACTTGAGATATGACTAGTTCAAACTGAGACTTGCTAAAGTCTGAAATACATACTAGATTTTTGGAAACTGAACGTGGATGAAAAAGAGTATCTCAGTAATAATTTTTTATATTGATTAAAGTCTGAGGCAGTGGGCTTGGTGGTCCGTGGATCTGTCTCTTGCTTCAACAGTATTTGCAGCACGAACCTGTGTCCCCTGCATCGGCAGGCGGACTCTCAACCACTGCGCCACCAGGGAAGCCCCAGGCAGCTATATTTAGTCCCTTATAGTTTCTTTGTATTCTGTTGCTGGAGAAGACATTCGTCCAGGTGCAAGCACTCCAGTAAAGGGTCCCAGGTCCCAGCCTGTCCCACAGCGGCCTCTGAGGAGCCCTGTGGTGTCAAGGCTTCTGCCTGAAGCCCGTCTCTGCAGCCACTAGGCAGCTTTGTAACCACCCTGGAACCCTCTCCCAAGCCCTGGGCCAAATGGGAACAGTAAAGCTTTTTGCAGCCAAAAAAAAAAAAGGCTGAAAATATTTTAGATATAACTTCAACTAAATTGTAATATTAAAATGAATTTTGGTTGCACTGTGCGGCTTGTAGGATCTTAGTTCCCCAACCAGGGATAGAACCCCAGCCCTCTGCAGTGAAAGCACCGAGTCCTAACCACTAGACCTCCAGGGAATTCCCAACAAGTTTCTTTTAACACTGAAGAACTAAGAGTTCGATTTCTGTAATAATCAAAACACCTTAAAATGTATCTTCACATGCTCACCAGACCCCAAAGGACTCTCCAGACCTGGCGCACAGCACAGCCTGCTGTGGAATGCTTTGCAGCTTTGTTTTCCCAGCTAGACTCATTAGCAGCGCCAGGTGGTAATAACTAGCCAACTGATTCCTACTAGTAAAAAAAATCTGCCTAAGGTCACCATGGACTCTTTCCCCCACTCTCTGCTTCATCTCTGGCCTGATACGCTTTTGAAAAATAATTATTCATGGCAGGAAGTTGTCATACAACAGAGAACGATTGTGTGTCCTGGGATTATAGAGGCCCTCAGATCAAATACTTTTTATTGTGA
>NC_041215.1:78427119-78442482 GCF_002837175.3 Physeter macrocephalus
TTTGGACAAGCCACATGGCCTGCAGGATCTTAGTACCCCAAGCAGGGATCAAACCTGGGGCCCCGGCAGTGTGAGCACGAAGTCCTAACCACTGGACCGCCAGGGAATTCCCTGTTCTCTTTTTTTGAAATCTTAAAGAAATGTAATCCTGACTTGTTCAGTGTTTTTTGTTCTGACAAGATATAAAACTGTGCTGAAAACCCTCCTTCTCTGGAGTAGTTTCTCAGAGTAAACTGGCAAGTGGGATTCCGGGCTAGACATCAGTTAGGCTCAAATAAAACATTTCTATTCTTATTACTGATTGTTTATGGATTATTTTCATTGACACCTCTGACCACTCTACAACCTTTTCCCAGTCGCAGCCTTCAGAACCAACCACTGAGATATCCTCGGCCACCGGGACCAGCCAACACCATTTTTTGAGCTTAGCGTCTTATTACCAATCAACCATGAGCTCCCAGATTCGTCAGAATTATTCCACCGAGGTGGAGGTCACCGTCCACGGCCTCGTCAACCTGCATCTGCAGGCCTTCAACACCTACCTCTCTCTGGGCTCCTATTTCCACCGAGACGACGTGGCTCTGGAGAGCGTGGGCCACTTTTTCCACGAATTGGCCGAGGAGAAGCGCGAGGGTGCCCAGCCGTCTCTTGAAAATGCAAAGCCAGCGGGGCAGCTGTGCCCTCTTCCTGGACGTGCAGAAGCCGCCCCAAGATGAGTGGAGTAAAACCCAGGACTCTGTGGAAGCCGCCCGCCAGACCCCCCGCTCTGTGACTTCCCGGAGAGCCGCGACCTGGCTGAGCAGGTGAAACTCCCTGAGAAGATGAGGACCACGTGACTCACCTCTGCAAGCTGGTTGGTCCCCAGGCTGGGCTGGGCGAGTTCTCTTCCAAACACTCACCCTCAAGCATGGCTAGGGCCTTCTGGAGCCCAGCTGTCTGCAGCCACTAGGCAGCTTTGTAACCACCCTGGAACCCTCTCCCAAGCCCTGGGCCAAATGGGAACAGTAAAGCTTTTTGCAGCCAAAAAAAAAAAAGGCTGAAAATATTTTAGATATAACTTCAACTAAATTGTAATATTAAAATGAATTTTGGTTGCACTGTGCGGCTTGTAGGATCTTAGTTCCCCAACCAGGGATAGAACCCCAGCCCTCTGCAGTGAAAGCACCGAGTCCTAACCACTAGACCTCCAGGGAATTCCCAACAAGTTTCTTTTAACACTGAAGAACTAAGAGTTCGATTTCTGTAATAATCAAAACACCTTAAAATGTATCTTCACATGCTCACCAGACCCCAAAGGACTCTCCAGACCTGGCGCACAGCACAGCCTGCTGTGGAATGCTTTGCAGCTTTGTTTTCCCAGCTAGACTCATTAGCAGCGCCAGGTGGTAATAACTAGCCAACTGATTCCTACTAGTAAAAAAAATCTGCCTAAGGTCACCATGGACTCTTTCCCCCACTCTCTGCTTCATCTCTGGCCTGATACGCTTTTGAAAAATAATTATTCATGGCAGGAAGTTGTCATACAACAGAGAACGATTGTGTGTCCTGGGATTATAGAGGCCCTCAGATCAAATACTTTTTATTGTGATAAGAATACATTGAAAAACATGGTTTTCACCTGCATAGAATAGTAAAATCCATTTATGTTTCTTTTTCTTTCCTGTTTATTTCATCATTAAAGACCCAATAAAGGAAAGTATTTACCACTTGGGGAGAATGTTAGCACTGATGTTTAGCATTCAGCACAATCACATAGATTCCATAAACAGAAATAGCTCCAGCGTCCAACTGGAATAACAGAGGAGATATTTTAAAACCATCTTTTTTCACACATTATAAATTGTTACTCATGAGGTAGAAATATTCAATATGAAGTAATAATTGAAAGCAGTAAGTACTTAGTTAACCATTCTCTACGAGGATTTTTCAGTTACCTAAATTTTGTTTCTGCTTCATTTTTTTTTAATTTAAAAAAGGAAGATAAGGGGAAATAAATCAGAAGATATATTTAAAGCAACTTTCTGCTACCTTCCAAAGATTTGGTCAGCCAAACTCCTAGACCTGCAAGCACTATCCAACATAGTAGCCGTTAGCCACATGAGGCTGTCAAGTACTTGAGATATGACTAGTTCAAACTGAGACTTGCTAAAGTCTGAAATACATACTAGATTTTTGGAAACTGAACGTGGATGAAAAAGAGTATCTCAGTAATAATTTTTTATATTGATTAAAGTCTGAGGCAGTGGGCTTGGTGGTCCGTGGATCTGTCTCTTGCTTCAACAGTATTTGCACAGAACAGGCCCAGGGACGCCCTATGCTCCAGCCTCCGACCACCCTCCAACCTTTTCCCAGTCGCAGCCTTCAGAACCAACCACTGAGATATCCTCGGCCACCGGGACCAGCCAACACCATTTTTTGAGCTTAGCGCCTTATTACCAATCAACCATGAGCTCCCAGATTCGTCAGAATTATTCCACCGAGGTGGAGGTCACCGTCCACGGCCTCGTCAACCTGCATCTGCAGGCCTTCAACACCTACCTCTCTCTGGGCTCCTATTTCCACCGAGACGACGTGGCTCTGGAGAGCGTGGGCCACTTTTTCCACGAATTGGCCGAGGAGAAGTGCGAGGGTGCCCAGCCGTCTCTTGAAAATGCAAAGCCAGCGGGGCAGCTGTGCCCTCTTCCTGGACGTGCAGAAGCCGCCCCAAGATGAGTGGAGTAAAACCCAGGACTCTGTGGAAGCCGCCCGCCAGACCCCCCGCTCTGTGACTTCCCGGAGAGCCGCGACCTGGCTGAGCAGGTGAAACTCCCTGAGAAGATGAGGACCACGTGACTCACCTCTGCAAGCTGGTTGGTCCCCAGGCTGGGCTGGGCGAGTTCTCTTCCAAACACTCACCCTCAAGCATGGCTAGGGCCTTCTGGAGCCCAGCTGTTACCAACCTGGGTTCTTGGACTCTTTAATCAATAGAAATTGATAAGAGGCCAGAGGGGGAATTAGGCAAGGCTTTACTGGGACTCGTGCTGCAGCAAGAGGGAGCAAAAGCAAGTAACAGGTGCCCTCACTCGTTCCTGGGAATGGTGAGGGTGTGTTGCACTGGTCCCTTAAATGGGGTGAGGGTAGGGGGTAGATCGGTGGGTGGGGCTGGAGGAGCGGCCTGCTGTGAGCAGGGATCATGCCTAGGACCCTGCTTTTGCTCCCCACACCTCAGAAGTGTCAGTTGGGTTTTGGCCTTTTTGTATCTCTTTGTTCATAATTTGCCCCAACTGGGCATGCAGGCAGTTATTTTTAGTCCCTATAGTTTCTTTGTATTCTGTTGCTGGAGGAGACATTTGTCCAGGTGCAAGCACTCCAGTAAAGGGTCCCAGGTCCCAGCCTGTCCCACAGCAGCCTCTGAGGAGCCCTGTGGTGTCAAGGCTTCTGCCTGAAGCCCGTCCCTGCAGCCACTAGGCAGCTTTGTAACCACCCTGGAGCCCTCTCCCAAGCCTTGGGCCAAATGGGAACAGTAAAGCTTTTTGTAGCAAAAAAATAATCATCATCATCAACTCATAAAATCGCCAAAGTTTTGCTCTGGTTAGAAAATTAAATTAATAGCTCAATTAATGTTTTCAGCCAAAATTCAACTCTTTCAGACTTCAAAAGCAAGAAAAAAGAATAAAAAAGTTTTCCATAGGAAAACAGATTTTACTTGTTTTTTTGATGTCTTTTTAAACTCAGAGGTCTACTGTGAAACTATTTATGAACATGGAATATAAAACCGCATGTTGTTTAGTTATCTAAAATGCAGATATTTTTCTCTTCAAATCTTAAATTTAGTACTGAATTGCACTGAGAGCCAGTTATGAAAGGATAGTATGTCTTTTGCCAGAAAAGTGGACATTTACTGAAAGTTCAACATGGAAAATCTCTGGAAAAACAGCTTTTATTTCTCAATGAAAACAATATTTGTATTTGTTTTTACTATGTTTTAATAAAAATAATACCATTTATTTGCTTTGATGTCACTTATAAAACACATTTGCATGAATCATCTCATTTGAACTTGACAACACTCCGAGATGAACAGGCGAGTTATGAGAGGACAGCTTATTACCGAACCAAACGGGTCCCCTCACCTGCGCATAGTAAAGCCAATCTACTGACACCGGGTTGTGGTGAAGGAAAATGCAGCGTTTATTGCAGGGCACCAAGCAAGGAGTTCAGGATGGCTGGTGTCCAAAAAGCCAAACTCCCCTTTGGATTTCAGGAAAGCATTTGCCAGCTACAAATTGGCACTTGCCATCTACCTCTACAAGGATTAAATCATGAGCCGCTGCAGGTACTGACTTTCAACACTCCTTGAAAGGAATTCAGGGTAGTATGTTTCTTTTTCTTTCCTGTTTATTTCATCATTAAAGACCCAATAAAGGAAAGTATTTACCACTTGGGGAGAATGTTAGCACTGATATTTAGCATTCAGCACAATCACATAGATTCCATGAACAGAAATAGCTCCAGCGTCCAACTGGAATAAGAGTAGATATTTTAAAACCATCTTTTTTCACACATTATAAATTGTTACTCATGAGGTAGAAATATTCAATATGAAGTAATAATTGAAAGCAGTAAGTACTTAGTTAACCATTCTCTACGAGGATTTTTCAGTTACCTAAATTTTGTTTCTGCTTCATAATGAGGCACTCTGTGCTCTGGGAAAAACTGGCAGAACAGGTCTTCAGATAATTAGATATTTTCAGGAGAAGATTTTGTGAGCCCAATTCTTGCATCTCCTCATATCTAGGAAAATGCTAAAATCCTTCATGGTGACGTCTGCTCCTTATGACTAGCGGCAACCTTCTGCAAAAATGTGTGCTTGACTGTATGTATCCCCCCTTCACCAAAATCACATATATACTGACCTTCCCCCTGCTTCTTTGGAGCAGTTTCTCAGAGCCTTCTGAAATGCTGTCTCCTGGGCTATAGTCCTCAATTTGCCCCCAATAAAACTTAACTCACAGCTCTCATGCTGTGCATTTTGTTTTCAGTCGACACATTTTAGAGGCAAGGTGAGGGAGGGGAGTCACAGGGTGTGTAACCAACTCGTCCACAATACTCTGATTGGTTGATGGTGAGGTAACAGGCTGTGTCACAGGGGTTATTATCAATCCTCAGGTGCCAGCAGGTCTGGGGGCTACATGCTCACGATTATCAAGTAGTTAATTTCTTCCATTTGGTGGTGGTTTTAGGATCTGTAAAACAACTCAGGAAACGTGCATCACATATTTTTATCTAGGCACTTTAGAGAGGAGCTAAAGCAGAGACTATGGGGAAGGGTCTGTCCCGGGAAGGTCCCATAGAGTCCTGCTCGGTTACAAATTCACAGATGGGGAAACTGAGATCTAGAGGTTAAATTTCTCAATGTGGAAAAGAAAAAATTACCATGGGATTGTACTCAGTTGACTTTATAAGGGGAAAAAAGAGAGAGATTGAGAGTGAGGGAAGAGAAAATATTTCCTGGAAATATTATGTATTGAATTGTATAGAAACATGAAGATTAACCTCCTGAAAAATTATTTAAAATTTCAATATGTGGGACTTCCCTGGTGGCGCAGTGGTTAAGAATCTGCCTGCCAATGCAGGGGAAATGGGTTCAATCCCTGGTTCAGGAAGATCTCACATGCCACAGAGCAACTAAGCCCAGGGGCCACAACTACTGAAGACTGCATGCCTAGAGCCCGAGCTCCGCAACAAGAGCAGCCACCGCAATGAGAAGCCCGCGCACCGCAAGGAAGAGTAGACCCCGCTCGCAGCAACTAGAGAAAGCCCGCGTGCAGCAACAAACACCCAACGCAGCCAAAAATAAATTGAGAAAAAAATTTTCAATACGTGAACATTAAGTGACATGTGGGAAGCCTCATCTCATTGAAAATGAAAACTGCCACTATTGAGGGCCCTAATAAGTAGGATGATGTGTGACACAAAGTGAAGCAAAGGCTTAATGAATCTCATTCTCTGATTTGAAGGTGGCATGTCTAAGTCTTTTATAAAAACCAGTCACCCCAGAGTCTCTAGGAATCAGGGAGTCAGTGAGCTGATTTATTATAAAAGAAAATATATACACACACTTCTAATGTATCTATATTTCTCTCTAGATATAGATATTATATATTATTTATATAAAATATCTATTTAATATATATAAATGTAATATACATTACATTTACTTGCTTTAAAAATCTAGAATCTATTTCTTTTTAGAACACTATACCATACATAGGAGAATCAAATATTATGGTTATAAAATAATTTTTAATGTTAGACTATTCCTTTTATCAGTGGAAGAATATTCACTGAGAAAAAAAGACTTAATTTCCTTTTATAAATAGTGGTGGATTAGAACTACACAATAGTTCTAACTCTGCTACTGCTGTGTATTTAAAGCCAAGATGATGACTATATTGAAAAAGAAGGAAGAGAAAATCAATAGATTATTGCTTCAATGGAGCTCACAACAGTGCTCATTAGAGAACACAAATGGATTGCATAATAGTAAAATAACTATAAACTGGGTATGGATTTAAGCCTATGTTAAGACCATTCTTAACTGCATTGTATCTTTAGAAAACATGCACTGAAATTACAACAGCAAATTAAATCTATTCGACCGCAAAATTTAATACATAAGAAAATAGCATTTATTAATGATCTGGAAGAGGGAGTAAATAGCATGTTAATGAAATTTGCAGATGATAGTAAATTGGAAGGTGTTACAAACCACGAGGACAGGGGCTTAATACAAATGGACATTAAAAAGTTAGAGAAAAGCCAATGGTGGCAAAAAAAACCCAAAAAACAAAAAACAAGTAAAACTTATAAAAATATTTGCTAGAAAAATTTCAACTTGAAAAAGAATAATATAAAAGAATTGTAGATGGAAAAGAGACTTTGAAATTTGATCAGGATTTTCTGATTATAATAAACTGGTTAATCCACTCTTGAGAGGTCCTGAGCCAGCTACTGGAAAGTAGTCATTCCTTCACTCCTTCCTCTATCCCCTTTCTAGGAAGACCAGAAAAACTATATCACCTGGTTGTAGACTTTTTGGAGGCAAGCAAAATGAAGAAAACAGAGACCAGGCATATCAGTTTTTTAAGAATTGCATTTTGAAGAGAAAAAAATGGCTAGTGAACACACGTGATTATGTATTGGCATCATCTAATGGTGTTTATAGTAAAGAGGGGCCATGAAAAATCTACAGGTACCTGAAAATTTTATATAGAAGGTGGTTGCTGTCACTTGATTACTTATGAGCAGTTATTAAATGAAACGAATACTTACCTTATGAAATATAATTCTGGCTTTTCCAGATACCAGCAAATAGAAGAGTTCTCCTTCCTAATCACATGTGCCTAAATCCAAGAAATTGGTGATATTCTGAATGTCATGTAGGGTGATACTATTGGTCTTCCTAGAATGTCTGGAAGTTTGGGTCTGAGAATTTGGTTTATCCAAAAAACAGCATCATGTGTCTCCTGGAAGCTCTGGAGACCCTAAGAAACCAAGTAATGTATCTATAATGTTTTACCAGCTCATCTGGGTCTAAGATACAGTTATCTGGGGATGAAAGCTTATCTGTATTGCATCTAAGACAGAAACCTCAGTTTCAGAAACTGGACTATTATCATAACATTTTATGTTTCCCTTAGATTTCAGTAATGTTCTCTTTGAATAGAATCTGCCACTGCCACACCTGTGATGGGGGAAGAGCACAGTATTCTTGGTGGCCAGATGTGATGATAAGCGTGAGAACCGATATAGGAAAATTCCAAGGAGGAGGTGAAAGGTGCTGGGGGAGAAGGGCAGCATGTAGCCCACAAAGATGGGAGGTAATGTTGGGGAGGAAAATTTGGGTGAGCTAATGGAGGGTTTTGAATATGCCCTAAGGATCTGGGACTTTAGTAGGCAGTGAGGTGTCAATAAAGGTGTGTGTGTAAAAGTTTTAAGTTTTGATATGATTCTTCTATGTAATATGTTAGCTATTCCTTCCAGATACATGTTATTCCCTAATTAGATAGGCATGCCACCTAGGTCTTCATCCAAGTTGTAGAAATGTTGAACAGGGCAGGCTAGAGAGAGCCCAACAACATCCCTTCTTAAGATAACCCTGCACCCTTAGTGACATCAACACTTTGGGGGTATAGCTTCTAGGCTGTTTTCAGCCTAACAGCAATTTATGTTGTACTGTCATCAGTTAAAATCCCCTTCTGACTTACAAAGCCAACATGAGAAACCTTGTCACATTTCACCGACAGAAGTCCTCACTGTCCTCTATGATCCCAGTAGAGAAAATTAGATTTATCTGGTGCATCTTGATTTCAATGAGTCCATGCTGGTTCCTAGTGTTCACATTCAAAGTGCTTACCAGCCTTTCATTTAATAGTGCCATTTAATAATAACTCTAGAATCTTGCCAAAAAATAACATCAACCGTCATTTCTCTGGGGTGTCTGCAAGGCCAAAACTCTTCTCATAAGAATATTAAGATGTTATTTTCACCGTCCTCTCTTATGAGTGTACAGTGGAATCTTCCACAGGGTAAATGTAATATGATACTGGAATAGATTAAATGCAGAAGCAGATATGAGAATCAGCTGTCTTCTATTAGGCCCGATATTAAAGAGATCTGCAAAAATATAAAACAATAACACTCTGCTCACTAACTTTTTTTACTTTGGACAACAGTTATTTTTCATTAAAATATGTTATTTACGTTAATATATGTGGCTTTGTTGTTATTTTTAAATGAATTAAAAGATTTCAGTTTTAATTTCCTGTATGATGAATATTGACAGGTATAACTCACATAAACAAAAGCTATTTGATGTTCTCAAGGACTTATTTATTTTAAAATTTTATTTATTTTGAAATATCGTTGACATGCAACGTTATGTTAGTTTCAGGTAGTATAGTGATTTGGCATGTGCATACATTATGAAAGGATTACCACAATAAGTCTAGTAACCATCTGTCCCCATACAAAATTATTACAATACTATTGACCATATACCTTATGCTGTATATTAATATGCCACCCCCATGGCTTATTTATTTTATCTCAAGGATTTTTTAGAGTGTAAAGGAACCCTGAGACCAGAAAGTTGGAGAACTGCTTAGTGGAAATGAACAAGCCCTAAAGTTTATGTCTTGCTCCCTGAGGGAAGACAAGTTGCCTAAGATTTCCAAGATTTCTTCCTGCTCTACAGCGTAGTATGATGATTTAAACTGCCTTGTCGGGTTACTTTGAAGATTGGATGGAGCGAGCTTGTGTAAAACTCTTAGCTCGGTGAATGGCACATGAGTTCTCAGAAAATATTAGCCAACACTGTTATTTGTACTGCCATCACTACTACTATTACTACCACTATGAGGATTATTATTCCCTCCTGGCAATGTCTTTACTTAGCTACTAGGGGATTTAGTCTTTGAACTTGTTAAATGCTCTTGGGCCTTTGTACTTGCTGTTCCCTTTGCCTGGAATAGCTTTCCTACCTTTCTGTCCAGCAAATTCTCATTATTCATCTCATTTGGACTTAGAGCTTCTTTGTCTTGGAAGCTTCTTTGTCTTTTATGGCTTTCCAAAAAGGTGTCCTGCTGTAGGTCCTCATATATGCCCACTTAGCACACTTCTTGTATCTTTAATGGCTTTTCTATTGCATTCTGAAAACACTGTGACAGTGGAGAAAACGTCTGGGTCACTGCTATAATTGCAAAGCTCAGCACAGTGCCTGCCGTTCAGTAAATGCTTGTTGAATAAACTTTGCAAAAGTCCCCATTTTCTCTTCTCACCCTATTGCTCCTTTCATATCCTGGAACACCTAAGCAAATCTGGTACCCGAAATACTCTTGTGAATTCTTCGGTCCTCAAATTAGATGTGAAATCTAAGCTTGAAAAGTGACCTGGGCTTCATTTGTCAGTTTAAGGTAATGGCTACTTATCTTAAAAGATGTTTGATTGTATGCCTTCGTTTCCCAGGGATCCAGAGTTGTGCAGAAGGTAAAGTATCAACTTTTGTATAAAAGCTGGTTGATTCTTATTTATGATCCAGACACAGATCACTCACAATCTAAGATAGAGAACTGAGATGGCTAGAAAAAATGCTTCTGGGTACCAGCATCACAGCTCTTATTGCTATAAAGAGAGGGAAGAATACTTTGCTTCCTTTTAAGTTGCCTTTCCTTCCATCCTTAATGGAATTTATGCCTGCACTTCTCTGATCCACTGATAGCAGTTCCAGAATTTCTATTTTAGAGGAGCTTAGGGACAACAATCTGATTGAATAAGGGGCTAGAAGACTTTTTCTTTAAGCTATATTTGCATAGCAAATACACTGTTTTTACTGACATTGCATGTTTACTTTGGAGGGTATTCTTGGATATAAGAGGGTGCTAAGGACTCCTAAGTCACCTTACTGCTGAAAGCACATCTATTTTTAGTATGGAGACACGTGAAGTAAAGGAATAGGAAAGCTTGATAAGAGAGGTTTGACTAGGTCTCTTTTGTTACTGCTATTTACATTTGTAAACCTATACTCTGCCTGGTGAGAATTAACCAATACGCTTTCAAAAAGATTTGAAAGTCTGACAAAGCAGAGTCGACCATGGGAATAAGCACCAGAGTATATTTATTAAGTCTGGGGCCTAAAGAGATCAGTAAAGTCAAAAGGAAACAGGCAGGTTGACCAGAGAAAAATAAGACTTGAAGAAATCAGTTTATCACACAATTATGATGTATTTATTTCAGATACAATAAAATATAAGACATGACCTCAAGGAGCTTGCAACCTAATTGGGACGACAAGAGAGTGCCTACGAGGTTATCATTTAAACATATTTGTGAGACTACTTTTTAGCATTCACTGTTCCTGCTGGTTATTATGTTCTTAGCCTAATTTATGTGAAGAAAAATAAAATGAAGAAAGGAATGGATGGAAAGGAAGGGGATCGTGGCTAAACGTATTACGACATAGGCTCCAAATTTAAAGCAGTATTATTCGTAGTTTTAAAGCTGGAACCTTCAGCTAACATTTAATTGGGCCTTATTATTTTGCAGAGGAGGAAACCGAGGCCTGTCTAGCAAAATACCCCAGCTGATAAGTGGCAGGCCTAAAACCAGAAGCCAGGTTCTCTGTTCCCATTCTAGTGTCCTTTCCATCACAATCTAGTGCCTTTGAAGTTGAGGTAAAATAACTGGAGTCACCCTATACCTAGGTCTGTGCTAAAGAGCCTTGGTTTTCCCTTTAATGGTTAGATGGCTTTTGGAATTCTTTGATTACCTACATCAGGAATTTTTTTTTTTTTTGGATGACAGTTTTCATCAATCCTAATTTCTCAGTTCCCCAAATAGAATCTATCAATGCTAAAGTTCCTAGTCCTTATCAAAGGGACAATTCAAATAATTAATCTGAATCACAGACTAGAAAGTGGGTTTTTTTAACCTCTATTCACTCATCTCTCCACTTCCATATCTTTAACCATATGAATGATTTCCAAATTATATATTTCCCTCCTGACCTCTTTTCTGAATCATTTTCATATTTCACCTGCTGCATCTGTACCTGTTTTTCCTCCCAAGACCTCAAACGCAACAGGAAGCCAGCTCCTACTCCACTGGTATCTCTGTTTCTGTCAATGACACCATCATTCTTCTAGTCACCCAGGTCTGAAATCGTGGCATCATCTCTCTTTCTTCTTTCCACATCTAGTGGATCACCAATTCCTGTGGCCTCTTCCTGAAACATGTCTCCGAAGTTCATTTCTTCTTTCCTAATTCTACTTTGTACACGCCAACTCAAATCCTCACACTCGCATAACCAGGTGGTGACAATATGCTGCGTCCCAGTTTCGCCCTAGCAACCCAATCTACAACCACCCTGGACTGCTCTCTCTCGAAATCACCATTAAAAAACAAAACCACAGACACCTACTTCACCCCTTTGATTCTAACTTTCCACAGTTCCCCAGTGTCCATAGATGATAAGATTCGAAATCAGTGAGCCCTGGATCATGCCTTCCATACTTTTTATTTTATTTTTTTATTTTTGTTTTTTTCTAACATCTTTATTGGAGTAAAACTGCTTTACAATGGTGTTAGTTTCTGCTTTACAACAAAGTGAATCAGTTATACATATACATATGTCCCCATATCTCTTCCCCCTTGCGTCTCCCTCCCACCCCTCTAGGTGGTCACAAAGCACCAAGCTGATCTCCCTGTACTATGTGGCTGCTTCCCACTAGCTAGATATTTTACGTTTGGTAGTGTATATATGTCCATGCCACTCTCTCACTTCGTCCCAGCTTACCCTTCCCCTCCCATACTTTTAGAACCTCGTCTCCTGTTTCCTCCACAGAACTGTCCTCCCCACTGACCATAACTTCTCTCCCCAGTACTGACTGCCACCTTTTGCTCACACCTGGAGCGGATTCTAGTCTCATCTGAACTCGGCTTTGCTAAAGTCATCAACCAGGGCAGCAGACCATGACCCCTCCTCAAAATTCCGTAGGTATCTACTGATGATCCCACTGAGGCAGGCTTCAGCCCTACCTCCCCCGAAACATCTGTACACGTCGGTCGGTCCCCTTCCCAAGCAGATAATTAATATCTGTCCGTCACGAAGGAGCCTCCCGTGTCTTTGTATCCCAGCGCCTTTTTCATAGTAAATGTTTGTTGATGAGTTGAGGGAATACGTGCTGTTAACTTGTTAAAAAGATGGGAAGGCACAAAGGGAGGCAGAGGCACACCCCCTCTCCCCGCGCCCCCGCGGTATGGGGTGCGGCGGCCTGGGAGCGTCCCAGGGCGCGGGGCGCATGGTGCCCTCGGGGTGCAGCCTGGGAGCCCAAGCGCCCGCCCCCGCCTCGCTGTCTGGCGCTTCTGCGCTGCGGCCGGGTCGGCGGGCGTGTGGGGCGCAGACAGGGAGGCCCGGCCGTTCCGCGCTCGGAGGTAGGTGGTGCTGTTGCCGTGACTGTCTTCCTCATTGGCGCGGGCGGAGAGGCGGAATGTTCAACTCCTGACTCGGGCGGAAAGCGTGGGAGCCGCGCCGGCCGCAGTCCTCTCGAACCCCGACCTCCGCCCCTGCCCTCGCCGCGCGCAGGGTCTCGGCGCCCCCGGCTGCTGCTCGCGCCCGGCCCGGGAGCCAGGTAAGGGGCCAGGCCGGAGGCTGCGGGGGTGAGGGTGCGGAGCAGGCCCGCCGCGATCGCGAATCGTCCTGGCTTCGCGGGCCCAGGCCCTGCAGGGGTCAGGGCCTCCACGGAGCACCCCTGCCCGACCCGGAGCTGGCGTCCCCGGTTCCCGCGCCCTTGCGCGGCCGGGAGCGGCTCGGGAAGTTCGCACGGGTCCCAGGCAGAAGTTGGCTCCGGGAAGAGCGGGGCGCAGCCGGAGAGACTCCGGTGGTCTCGGCCCCGGCGGGCGGCGCCTCCCGGCCGCCGCTCCCCTGCCCGGACATGGAGCGCCGGCCTCGCCGGGGGTGACCCAGGCGTCTCTCGGGAGGCGAGGCGCGAATCTCTCAAATCAGCGCAGGGTGCAGGCCGCTTCCCGGCAGAGGTGCTTGCGTGCGAGGAGAGGCCACTAACTTCTGCTTTCCTGCCGGCCGGCCCGGGAGCTCGCCTCCCGCCCAGAGCGGCGGCGCCCTTCACAGCCCCGGGCAGCGTGGAGCTCGTGCCTTCCGCGGGCGTCGGGGTGGCCGCTTTGCCGACCCGGTGACGTCCCCGGGTTCCTGGGCTCGGGGTCCTGCACCAGGCCGGAGGTGAAGGCTGAGGCGGCCGCCACGCCTCGCTTGCTCTTTACAGCTTGCAGACAAACTTTAATCCAAAACTGGCCGGAGGACATTGAATTTCCTACAAAATGGGGCAATCGTTAGATTGTTGAAAATGTATGTTTCTGATGCGCCTCTGGGTCTTGGATAAGCAGTGTTTATGGGGAAACTTAATTACTATTTTTGTTAGTTTCTTTAATAATGAAAGCAACACCATTTAGTGTCCTATTCCAGTGATATTACAATAAACAGCTTCTTATGTATATGATAGTGTATTAGAATGGGCTTACAGAATTAATTCTATGATTTTTGAGCTACGGTGGTTGTTAAAGTAGATTCATATTTTAACCTTAAAGCTGTTTTAGGAGAGCCTTCTTGCTTTCCTGACCTCCGTTGAAGTGAATAGCTAGGATTCAGTGGAACCAAACCTACAGACACATTTAGACAAAAAATAAACAAGCAATCCAAGACAGTTACTGTCTTCTTTGTAGTAGGCCCATCTCCACAATGAAATTTCATGTCGTTTTTTTATTTTCAAACAACATGGGATGGCTGCATTTTAATTATAGTTTTAGTCATTTGTGGAGCCTTTGTTTTACGTTCCTGCTACAATAGTGAGAGATTTGGGAGATTGTAAATGAATGCGAATTTAGTTTGTTTGGAAAGAGAGAATTAAGATAAAGAAACATGGTCTTTTAGAGCAATGTGTACTGTTTATTTTAATCTTTCAGAATTTAATTTTTATTATAACTTTTTTGAGATTATTATGGGAATATTTTTAAACTGGAAAATATTGTTTATATGAAAAGTTTTAGTGGTAATAATTCCAGCGTAAATGACCATAATGGCAAGGACATTTTTTTCATGTCTAGGAAAGCAAATAGATGATTGATCTCTTTTTCTTATTCTTTTAGGGAACACATAAGGACAAATTAAAGAGAGAGAGAGAAATATCCAAATATTAAGCACTGAGGATTTGGATCTAAAAATGGATGGTCAAAGATCTTGGGAACTCAGGGACCTTCTTGCCAAATAAGGAAACTTGGCAGGCTAAGCTGTGTATTTTAAGTTAGCACAAGAGTGAGTGTTATTGGCAGTATATTGGCTGAGTGCCTATCTGGAATGAGCAGTGAAACTGATAGGGCCACAAAATTATGAACAGGAGTTAACAGGGACATGGAGTGAATAATCTAGTCATCAGAGAAAACACTGGAGAAATTACAGTGATGTTTCATGAAAAGGGGTCAGACATGGAGTGAAACTATTAGTGTGGAGTGAAAGAGAAAAGTGGACAGTTGATTTTAGAAATTGATGGATTCAGAGAAAAGAAAGAAGAGAATCAATGATTTTTTTTTTTTAACCAGAAAAGGATGTTTGTGGTGATATAGGCCTTCTTGGAATAAGATAGCCTTATATCTGTATCCAGAGATGCTGGAAATAAAAATCAATATGGGGGCTTCCCTGGTGGCGCAGTGGCTGAGAGCCCGCCTGCCAGTGCAGGGGACACGGGTTCGTGCCCCGGTCCGGGAAGATCCCACATGCCGCGGAGCGGCTGGGCCCGTGAGCCATGGCCGCTGAGC
>NC_041215.1:78442714-78468587 GCF_002837175.3 Physeter macrocephalus
CCATGGCCGCTGAGCCTGCGCGTCCGGAGCCTGTGCTCCGCAACGGGAGAGGCCACAACAGTGAGAGGCCCGCGTACTGCAAAAAAAAAAAGTCAATTTGGATCATTTGTTTTCCATTTTATTCTACCCAGGACAGATTGACAGGGAGGGTGTCTTGTCTATCTACATGTAATAGGAACAGCTAAGACCCTTTTGGTCTTACTGCAGGGAAGATTTAGGCTACTTCTTTTGTGGCTATTAACCTTGCCCCACTACACACAAATAAGCAGACTTCCAGCTGTGACCAAAAAACTGTACCTGTTAAGGAAAGAGAGCTATAAATGCTAGAGCTTAGATTGGTTTGACTAATACCTGGGTGCTTTTATGTCAGACCCTCCTACAGACAGCTGAACCATCGATTATGCCCTAATAGCAGTTAAGTAATCCCAACACAGTAGAAGATTCTGTGAGAACAAAGCAGCCACGCATTTGACACCCTAACCCCAGTATCACATTAATGCCTCAAATTGAACTTTAGGTGGATGGTAAGCAGTCTAGTAATTACTGTAATAAGAAAAGAGTTTGTTTAAAGAAAAAAAGGCAAATTAGAAGGAGGAGGCAGAATGATATAGTGGAAAAAAGACATGATATGGTGGAAAAAATGATATGACTTTGAAGTCAGACCTGAATTTGAATTTCAGTTGTGTCACTTTAAGTTAGGTAGTTGGCTTGGGCAACTTTTACACCGTTGATCCTCAGTTTCCTCACATGCAAACTGAGGACAGTAATCCCTGCTTCATAAGCAGAAGGATATGAGACAGCACATGGAAATGCTTGAGCCAGTGCCAGGAACTTTAGCCATCATCACTGAGTGGTAGAGAAGGGGTTTTCCACACTCTCAAGTTATACACAGAGAAAGCTGCCTGTCTCACCTGTTCCCAGCTAAGGCTTGCCCTTGGTAGCCTGCCTTGTTCCCAAATCATACTTACGTGTGTATGTAGGGCTAGGAGGTTTCCATAGCTATTCTCCTGCTTTGCACATAAGGATTTCTAAAGCAGCTCTGTGCGTACCTCTGTGTTTATACACAGTTTTGTAATATTCTTGGGGGGAGAATCTGAAAATTAGTGCATTTATATTTGAACAGTTTGGGAGCTGTAGGAATGGTGGAAGATTATGACCTAGAAGACCAACATTGGAACCATTCTTACAGCTGATTTTGAGCACAGATTGCCTTCAGGGACCAACATTCTTCTTTGTGGACTCATCTCTGGACTTTCATAGAGGAAAACCAAAAAGAGAAGGCAAGGATCACTGCCTAAAGGTCATGGAGTAAATTTTTGCTTATTAAACTTTTCTACCAAAAGTGGGGAAGAATGTATTCCTTCAGGGATCTGTAGGTATAGCCATAAATACCCCCAGTGTAAGCAAGCACTTTTTTTCAAATCTTGCATTTAATCTTAAAAATTCATGTGACTTTGGCATTGTCTTCTGTACTGTTTGACTTTATGGAACAAACCAATACAAACCGACATTAAGCAAGTTTATTCCTCCAAATCTTAAAAGTAAAATCTTAAAGTAAAATCGCTGATGTAAGACGTGTGTTTATTCGTACATCTTCTGCTCAGAACTGGGTACTCCACTTGTGGGATAACCCACATTTGAGGAGTATAGTCCTGGTTCTGGTACAAATGGTACTGCACCATTCTGCTTCATAGGCCAGCCCGCCACACAGGGTAATGCAATTCCATTATGCTGAGAAAAGAATAGGGGTAGATCATCATCCAAAGAGGTTTTTTTTTCTGTGGTCATACTGTGGCTTTTGAGGTCAGCAGAGCTCTTTGCTTTGGAAGTCGAGAGGATGGGGGAGGATAGTTGTAGGATAGAAGTCTGAAATATGGCTCTCACCTTCTCAGCCAGTTTGGGAGGAGAAATTTAGGAGGATGCCCAGTCATCTCCATTAGTGCCATGGCTGATATTGATCACTGTGTTCCTCCACAAGGGAGGGGGCTCTCAGTGTCAGGTTCATGACTGTATCCCTCAGAAGGGAAGGGAGAGGTCAGTTAGTCATGGTGTACTCATAGGGTTGGAGTGGATCTTTGTGAAACTAGTCCATCACTCTCAGTGATGGAGGACTCGCTACTAAACAGGGTGGCATATTTCCTTGTTAGGCAGCTCTGATAATCCAGAATTCTTTCTGTAACTTTTGTCCACAGATAGCATTGCCTCTGGCTCGGTGAAACATACTGCAGAGTCTTCCTTTGGTCTTATCTAGTTTTAATGTCCCCATTTTTTTTTTTTTCACATTACATCAAGGTTACCAGTTTTTAACTCTCGTATTTCCCTTTCTCAGGGAACCTTCATTCTAGGTTTGTCCAAAATTGTACTGTTTGTTAGCAGCCAGGAAGGTGAGATACTTTCTGTTTGACAGAAAACTGTTGTAGAGTAGAAATAAGAGCTAAGTAGCAGCAGGATGTAGGGATGGATGGGCCTGCTGACTGAATAAGCCGTGTTTACTCACCAGGCTTTCTCCCCTACCCGCACCCATATCCCCAAACACCTGTGTATTCCTCTTCCAGCCAGCCCATAGAAGTGTGCCCTCTCCATGCTCCTTTGCTTTAGTCACACCCTGGCCCCATTCTCTTCCTCATGCCTCCAATCATTCAACGCTGGAAGCTTCTAATCATTCAACACGAGAAGCCCCTGCAGTGACCCATGTCCTGGATTGTACCTACTTCGAGTTTCCTAGTTGGGCTTCTGTTTGAGCACAGACACATTTACACATGGCATTTCTGTGGCATAAGTGCCCCGGCCCCCTACATTCCTGTTCCTCCTGTATTTTGCTTCTCATAACAATATTTCTGGCAAGAAAAGTATGTCATGGAAGCCTCTTTTCATTAACTGAAGTATTAAAGTACAAATAATGTCTCATTTAACTAGTTCATTTTAATTTTAACCTGTGCTTTAACTAGAGAGTTCTATGTCATTTATGTGATAAAGGAGAGAGGGAAAAAAAAAAGTGAAACAATAGCTTTTCTGTTTTTTTAGACTCTTAAAGTTGGCTTCTCTCAGATATCCATGACTGAAGATCGTCTTCACCGAGCCCAGTAACCTATTCTAGACAAGATAGTCTGCTTTCTGGTAGCAGCCTTGGAGGAAGGAAGGACGTAGCTACAGTAGACACAATACTAGTTAGTTCTATTCATACCTAGTCTCTAGCTAGTCTTACAGATCTTATCTATCATAGCAGAACAGCAGTCCTGCTCAGGAACAGAATCTTTGAATCTTTGACCTTGGTGTTATAAACAAATACATCAAACCAGAGCTTTCCCCATTTTTTTGAAGATAAGACTTGCAGAAAAAAAAATAATAATTGTAGACCTGCAATCCAAGTGGTATTGTTTTTATGTACATGGTGATGAAGCACATTTTTTTTTTTTTTTTCGGTACGCGGGCCTCTCACTGCTGTGGCCTCTCCCACTGCGGAGTGCAGGCTCCGGACGCACAGGCCCAGCGGCCACGGCCCACGGGCCCAGCCGCTCCGCGGCATGCGGGATCCTCCCGGACCGGGGCACGAACCCGCGTCCCCCGCATAGGCAGGTGGACTCCCAACCACTGCGCCACCAGGGAAGCCCTGAAGCACATTTTTATTAGTTTATTTACTAATCTGTGTTAAGGAGGCTGAAATAATACTAGCATAAATAAATATTAGGACAGTGAGCTTGGCAAAGGAATTTACTGAGGGTTTTTTTTTTTGTCATATTCAGGTCATGACAAAGTAAATGAATTTTTTTTTTCTATATTGCATCAGAAAATAGACTTTTAACTTTTGTGAAGAGAGGAAGAAGAGTAGTGTAAATTAGGGGTAGAAAAGGATCTGAGTTGAGAAATAATAGGCCCGTATAAACCTAAAAGGTAGAAAAATCCAGAAAAAGTCCAAAGTTCTTCCCTAATAAAGCTAATCCTTTTATAAGTAGATTTAATTTTTTAAAATTAAGATTTGCAAGTATCTTGAGTCTATTTGATATGCAGTAGATAAGATCTGAAAGAAGATAATGGCCACCACAGAAATGTATACTCTAAGTCCCTTCCAAAGTGAGGGCTATAATTGACTAAATAGGTCCCAGAAACTCTAGTATCTAAAAAGTGCCAAAAAATAAAAGTATTGTCTTTTAATAACTTAAATATTCTCCTTATGAAAAAATGTTTAAAAGAAAATTATATTACTAAGAAGATAGATCTTGCAAAAATGGCCAAAACCAACAGCAGCAACTAGAGGAGTGAGGAAAAAAAAAAAAAAATGTACACAAAGAAGCTCACAAAATAGGGATTTAAGGATCAACAATACATTATTTATAGTTGTTCTGCAAAACTAATGAAGATATAATATAAAACAATTCTGAAAACAGGGAGAGGAAAACTATTGAGGAAAGCATACCTAACTACAAAGGCTGAAAAAATAGATGGTTAAATATGATATCAAGATTTCTTAAAATAATTAAAGAACCATAGTTTCCATTTATTGAGTATTATATACTGGGTGCTGGGCACTGTGCAAGGCCTTTCACAGCATCTCCCACTTCTCAACAACTACACAGAATGGGTATTACTGCCAGTGAGAAAGCTGAGGCTGGAGAGGCTCCGTGCCCTGCCCAAGGCCTGGCAGCTAGTCAGTTCAGATTTGCTACTAGAGCTATCGAACTGGGGTCTTTCCCCTGGATCATGCTGTGTCCGTGTTGAAATATCTGTTACTTGGAAGTGAGACTTAAATCAAAGAAGTCAAATAATACTGTTCAAACTTGATAGCTTTTGGACTATCAATTTTGAGACACATGGTAACAGAATGGATATTTCATTTATTGGGTCTGGAAATGCCATGGTCTGAGAAGAGTGACTGATTCAAGGTTACTGAGAGGTAGAGGCAGAGTTCTAACTCATATCTATCTAATTCCAAATTTGTGGGTTTTTTTTTTCTTTTTTTAAAATCCAGGGCAAAAGTCCATTTTTTTGGATTGGAAGGCTGAAAACTTTAAAAAGTAAAATAATACTCCCTATAAGGTTTTCTTCCTCCCTATAGTTCCACTTTTGATAATTACCTGATAGTACTATGTATGCTTTCAGCAATTAATAGTTTAAAAATATTTTAAAATTTTAATGTAAGGAAAAAAAATTTTTTTTTTTGGCCACACCCTGTGGCTTGCAGGATGTTAGTTCTCCGACCAGGGATTGAACCCAGGGCCCGGGCAGTGAAAGTGAGGAGTCCTAACCACTGGACGGCCGGGCAGTTTCCTAAGGAAATCTTTAAAAATTAAAAAAAAAAAAATTAGTCTTACTACTCAAGTACTCAAATGATTGTATGCAACCACTGAGTTAGTGATTTTCAATATTTTCAGAGTTCTGACACCCTCTTACACATTTTTGTGATATCCCTGTTCTAACTTACCCTTCAGTGCTCTGTGATAGATACTTATCATTAAAATTTAAAACAGCTTTGAGAGTTTATGAAACCAAAGTTAGGATGCTACAAAATGAGGACTGGGAATTATTGCATGGAGAAAAATTGCCTTTCTTGTGTAAAAGCAATTGTTTTCACATGGTGGGATGAAAACATCATTTGATTGGGTATACTATGTAAATACATTTATATAGATGACTCTTATTAAATTCTAGTCTATTCATTGGAGAATACACCTGAAAAATTAGAACATAACTTCATCAGGTAGCAGTCTTCCCCAAGATGCTCTAAGTATGATTAATCAGCAACTCAGTTTATCCATTCTTCTGGTCATAAGTTAATCCTCTTAGAATAATGATTTTAAAGGAGAGAAAGCTTAAAGGGAAAAGTAAATATATGTGGTCAGACAGTCACATAGATGGCAATGGGAATATCAGTCAGGTTTTTCAGCTATGTCCATGATGCTTTGCCAAACTCATTGGAGTTAAAACCTGTATTCCTACACCCCAGAATTGTTAGTCTCTTTGGTAATCAGATGGGACCTAATTTTTTATGGTCTCAGTAAAACACTCAAGTAATTATATAGTTCCGTTCATACATAGCCAGTTTCCAAAAGGCAGGATGTATCACAAAATGAGTAACAGTGATTCTGGGAAGAGCTGACTGGTTGCCTCACCTCAGGGTAAAGATCCTGGAGAACTATGCTTCTCAGAGGTCAGCCTCTCTCTGGCACCCCTGGGTCAGTTTCAAGTGGGACTGATCCTGCCTCAGTTCGTCCACATTCCCTGGACTTGCTCTGCACCAGAGGGTTCAGACTTATTCATATTGATCTCATCCTGGTTCAGATCTGTTTGTTCTGGAAGGATTTCTTCCCTCCTGTAGACTCAGAGACACCTAATCCTGAAGAGCCCAAATATACTCTTCTCAGTCTCCCAAGAAGCCTAGGCAGCTGTTTCCAAATAAGAATTTGCTTCAGAATCCTCCGGGGAGCACTTATAAAAACTATAGTTCTCAGATTTTACTTAATCTGATTGGAATCTTTCCAGCTGCAAAAGGCATAACAGGAATAGCCAGAAATTATTTATTCATTCATTCATTCAATACATACTTTTTAATGGAAAAGGTGTGATGCACGTAGCTGCGTAGTAGGTGCTGAAGATCCAGATGTAAATAGAAATGTGTCTTGCCTTTAAAGAATGTGTAGTCTGGTGGGAAGTAAGTGGGAATGATGAACAGATAAAGAGAGGGGCTGTGGTACAGAAGGAGAATTAACTCTGCTCGTGAGGCCCAGAGGAGGTGGTCAGGGACATCACTGGGCAGGGAAAGGCATTCTAAGCAGAGACACTAGCCCATGCAGAGGTGTGGAGATGTGAAAGCGTGTACTGGGAACTGCAAATCGGTCCTCCTGTGTGTCTGGGGAGAGACAAGAAGTAAAAGCGGCTATAAGTGGTGAAGGAAGATCACAAGGAAATTTCCTGGAATTAAAAGACATGAGTCACAGACGGAGAGTATACTGAGTATCCCACCAGTGAATGAAAAAGACTCCCCTCTAAGCATATCCTATTAATTTCAGGATTCCAGGGATGACTACAAGGTCCTAAAAGCTTTCAAAAAGGAAAAAATAATGAAAAAAGAATTAATAACCAGAGTAGCTTCAGGCTGCTCTACGGACACATTAGAAACTAGATGGGTATAAGGTAATATTGTACTTTTGAAATTATAAGGAGATTATTTCCTATCTGTAATTCCATACTACCAATCAAGACATTTTAAGACATACAAATTCTCCCAAAAAATTGCATCCTGGTCACTCTGTTCAGGTAGCTAATGGGAGATGGTACACTGTCAAAGTAAGGGAATAAACCAAGAAAGAGAAGCCAGGAGATCCAAGGACAGGTGTTCCCACAGAGGAAAAGATGAAGGAAATGCTGAGGATGATGGGGAAGGGAAGTCCCAGTCAAGTCTGGCCTAGAGCACCTATTCCAGCTAGATTGACTGAAGTTGAAGGGTATAGCAGGAATGTCTCCAAGAGAAAATAAAACACCCCACCCCTGCCAAATTACCCGATGTTTTTACTTTATTGAGAGGAGTGTTGCAGTTCTTGGGAGAGTTTGATGAGGTGAATACGTTTTAGGTGTATAAAAAGCTAAGCAGGGCTTCCCTGGTGGCGCAGTGGTTGAGAGCCCGCCTGCCGATGCAGGCGGCGCGGGTTCGTGCCCCGGTCCGGGAGGATCCCGCATGCCGCTGAGCGACTGGGCCCGTGAGCCATGGCCGCTGGGCCTGCGCGTCCGGAGCCTGTGCTCCGCGGCGGGAGAGGCCGCGGCAGTGGGGGGCCAGCGTGCCGCAAAAAAAAAAAAAAAAATCTAAGCAAACAATGAAAACAAAAGCAGAGCAACTAGTAACTCTGGGAAAAAGAAAAAATTATCCAAGAAAGGAAAATTCATTGAGTCCTGGTCAGCACTCTTGGGAATAATGTTTACTTTGTCAGACTACTGTAAACAGTGAATATTGACTTAAACAAACGTTACAGTAGAGTTGGATGCTGAGAGGATTGGGCAAGTGTGACATATTTGTATGTAAGGGGGTAAAGGATGGTATATGAGAACTAAATCCTTATCTTCCACAGGGAGAAGTTAATAGGTAATAACTAAAATGGGACAATCAGGAATTAGCAATATAAAGACATTTTTAGAAATACAGATATAAAAATATCATATGAAATATAAATATCAGAATAAAACCCTAAGCGAGTTGAAATTAGTTCCCTCTGAAGAGAGAATTGGGTGTGGGGAGCAGGGGGGAAGGAGAGTTCTATTTTTTTGATAAAAATAAAAGTGAATAATAAAAATATAGTGTCTGTAATACTTAACACTGGGGAACTCTTGCAAGTGGTGTTTTGCATTTTGTTGAACAAACTTTTTTTATCTTTATTTTTAATTTTTTTTTTTTGTTTTGTTTTTTTGTGGTATGCGGGCCTCCCTCCGCTGCGGCCTCTCCCGTTGCGGAGCACAGGCTCCAGACGCCCAGGCCCAGCGGCCATGGCTCACGGGCCCAGCCGCTCCGCGGCATGTGGGATCCTCCCAGACCGGGGCGCGAACCCGGTTCCCCTGCATCGGCAGGCGGACGCGCAACCACTGCGCCACCAGGGAAGCCCCTATTTTTAATTTTTAATGACATTTTCTTTTTTTATTTTTATTGGAGTATGGTTGCTTTACAATGTTGTGTTAGTTTCTACTGTATAGCAAAGTGAATCAGCTATACGTATACATATAGCCCCTCTTTTTTGGATTTCCTTCCCATTTAGGTCACCACAGAGCACTAAGTAGTTCCCTGTTTAGTTATCTATTTTATACATAATATCAATATGTATATATGTCAGTCCCAATCTCCCAATTCCTCCTACCCCCCCTCCCCCTTGGTATCCATACATTTGTTCTCTACGTTTGCTGAACAAACTTTTTGCAGATAAGAACAAATTTACATGTTCTGTGTACCCACCTTTGGCACATTCTTAAATTTTATCTTTTTTTTTTTTGCCTTCTTTTCTGTAATTAGCTAAATATGAACTGAAGCAAAAGTAAGGTAAGTTGTTGATCAGATAGGTACAGACTGTATCTGGATACTATATTTATGTAGATTCTAAGCTATCTTTTAAACTGTAGAGGATAAACAATCCTCTCTCTTGCCTTCTTCCCAAAGTAGAGCTGAGTTTGGCTTCTCTTAAGAAATCAGCATTCTTCAGTGACCTGATGTTCCTAAAATGGGATGGCTAATCAGCTGCACGTTAAGATCTCTGAGCTGACTGTGTACATCACTCTACAAAGCTGCAAGTTGTTGAAGAAGAAATTTTGTCAATCTGTGTAGGTGCAAACTGCCTCCCTCCACCCTTTTCTTTGGAAAATAATCAAACTCCACAGAAAAATGGAAAGAGTAGTAAAATGCCCATATAACTTTCACCTAGATTCACCAGTTCTTAACATTTTGCTGCATTTGCTTCCTCCCTTTCTTTACCCATTCACTTTTTTCGGAGGGTGAGGGGGAATTGAACCATTTTAAATTAAATTGGAGATATCATACTTTAATACATCACCCAGTATATCTTTCAAGAGCAAGGACATCCTTCTACAAAACCAAAATACCATTATTTGCCATGGATAAAATAATATTATCTAATATATAGTTAATATTCAGATTTCCCTAAAATCTTAATAACTTCTATAGTTTTTTTGGGGGGGGATCCAGAATCTAGTCAGTGATTATGCATTGCATTTAGTCATCATATTTAAGTCCTCCGTGTGCTGTAAGTTTCTCTGCTTTTATTTTTTTTAATCTTTCACGACATTGATAATTATGAGGACCCCAGGGGAGTTGTTTTGTAGAATGTCCTGTACATATGGATTCGTCTTTTTGCTCCCTCATTATAAGATTCTGATTTACAGTTTGGGAAGAATATGTATACAAACTTTTTTATCCATCTTCTTTTCATGCAGGTTCAAAATTTTAGACCTTCGTTTTCTTGTTTGTATGTTTTTGTTTTGTTTTTCCTGCTAATCTGTGGTTTGGTATAGGGTGTGAAGAATGACCTCTTACCTGGAGAATAGTAAAACTCCTTAGACTGCAGAAAATATCACTGTAATAATCTCTGGGAGAGGTAATCAGTTCCTCTGGAAGCAAGCATAATATTTTTTTAAAAACATTCTTGGCAGAGTTCTCTGGATGACTTAATATATTTTGTAATCAAGGACAAATTTTCTGCTCTTTAATTAAGTTCTGCTCCAGGATACAATCCAGGGAGCCACTTCTGCAAAACACTTGGCCAGCTCTTCTCCCATCCCAAAGCTGACCGCTTGCTTTTGGAATCCCAACACTGAACGCGCGTTCAGTTTGCAGCATCTGGGCCCTCCTGTGCCAGCATGCTCAGATGCTTAGGTTATGTATATTTTGTGTGAAGTGAGTACAACACGGGGAGATGGCGTGCCTCAGATGCCAGAAGAGCTGTGCAAGCCTGCTGCTGAGGGCATGCTTCCCGTTTGTTGGGGCTTTGGGGTAGGAGACCTGGTGACACAGTAGCCTTTAGGCAGAGCTGCTTGGGATGTGCAGGAAGTGGTGCTGCAGGCTTTGTCGGTGGTGGGGGTGGGAATCTGAGCCATTTCTCTGCAGACAGCTGTGTTTCAGAGTCTGGACAAGTTGCTGTTGAATTTTGCATGGGCTGCCAGGGTAAGTGTTTTCATGTTGATTTGTTTATACTCTTGCTTTTCTTCCTCCTAAGTCATATCAGGCCCTTTCCAGAAGTGCTGCAGGACTTGGTATACATTAGCTAAAGTGGAATACAAAGGTTTCATTCTAATATGTTTCTAATCCAGCTTTCTTTTCCTTTCCCTCTATAGATTTTGTGGAAGTATAATACTTTGTCATTATGAGATGTCGTCTCTCGGTACCTCCTTTGTGCAAATTAAATTTGATGACTTGCAGTTTTTCGAAAACTGCGGTGGAGGCAGTTTTGGGAGTGTCTATCGAGCCAAATGGATATCACAGGACAAGGAGGTGGCTGTAAAGAAGCTACTCAAGATAGAGAAAGAGGTAAGGTCTTTTCCTGCTCTCAGAATTGGTCACGATAGCACTTAACGTAAGCTTTTCAACCTAGAGTCAGAGGTCACAGGCTGCCGGGGACCTAGCAGAGCCTTTGGGGTTGATCCATGAGGCCGTTTCCCAGTTTCCATTCTGGGAGCGCCATAAATAGCAATCAATGCCACGTGTGCTGTAGGGCTGACTTCTACTAGGGGTCATCTGAACTGAGAGGATTTCTTTCCATGGCGTGAAAGACCGAATGTTCTCTTGAGCTCTCGTCCAGGGGAGGTGAGCTTTCGGGCCTTCCCAGGCTTCAGGCTTTTCCCTGGGTCAGCCAAGAGGGGTCAGTAAAGAGTAGTGTGTAAAGTTTTCGTCCCCTTTCCATTTTCTGTCCATTAATTTGTGGTCCTCAGGAGTTGTCCTTTGAAAAACGAAAAGCATTATTTTTCTGCTGAAATATAAGCAATACCAGCTTCTTGCATTTCACCTCTACTTGAAGCCCAAAGTGATGGACTTTGTTTAATAAAGATACTAGACAGAGAGGTGGCCTAGTTGTAAAATGGGAAAAAGGT
This sequence comes from Physeter macrocephalus, assembly GCF_002837175.3. Taxonomy (NCBI): domain Eukaryota; kingdom Metazoa; phylum Chordata; class Mammalia; order Artiodactyla; family Physeteridae; genus Physeter; species Physeter macrocephalus. The sequence continues at coordinate 78,454,286 of NC_041215.1, forward strand.
CTTAACTTTCAGAGTCTGGGATTTGTGCTGGTCCTAGTCAAGCCCAAAACTTATATACAGGCCCTTTATCTTTCTTAGGAAAGTGACACATCATCCCCACGTTCGGTTTGGTACCTAAACTCCACAATAAAGCTAGTGGTGGAGCTGACCTGCAGGGGCTCAGGGCATTGATAACTTTTCATAGTTACCCTCTGGAGTTTGCTTTGGTCATTTCTATTTATGTCCTGTTTTGGCTTATTATTGTGCTTTTCAATATCTTTTTGAAGTGAACTTTTCCATAAATATCTTTTAATCTCCCTGAATGATTTCATTTTTTTCATTAACTGCTGCCAGTGAACCATAGCAATTGACTGGAGATGGAAACCCAAATGGAAGGCACTATGTGGCATTTCATCCCAGCACTGCTGTGTGACTGTGTGATCACCATCTGTGTTTCCGATTGTTGAAGCCAAGTCAGAAGGACTAAGATATCTCTGCCTTGGGGTATCTGTAGGTTGTGGAAAGCATTAAGAAGTGATAGCTTTTAAAGCCAATGTGTGCCCCAAACCGAAGGGCACTATGTAGAAAAAGTGTCCTTCCCCTCATTTCTTGATCAACGAATTTTTTAAATAGTAGCCAAATAAGAAAACCATTTCTTACTCTGGACTTGAACCTAGCTCTTTTTTATCTAGTGAACTCTTAAGCCCTTTACAGGCAAGCATTATTGTACCCATTCTGTAGGTTGGGAAATAGAGCTTTGAGAAACATGTTAAGCTGCCCCAGTAGGGGCAGGTGAAATCCAGATCAGACCCCCTGTTCTCCAGTTTTTAACTCTGAAACCTCTAGTTGACCAGCTAAGAACAGAAAATAAACCAGTTCCATCAAATTTATATTCAAAGAAGTATATAACTATGCTAATATTTTTAAGCATCATGCAACTTCAGTACAATGAACATGTTCTTGTGTGATTGTTGGATGTGAGAAAGACTTTATGAGACATGAAATAGATTTTGATAGGAAGACAATAATTGCAACCCATTCACTCCACCCCCATCCATACCCAATACCTTTTTTTTACTGTCTTTGACAAAGCCAGGAAAATGACATAGGAAAGCACAGGGGTGAAAGCAGGAACTGGAAACTGCCAAATCCTGCTCTTGTGTAGATATTTAACCTGAGTATCATTCAGAATTGGAGTTGATTACAGTAAACTGCAGGAGCATACCTCATAAACTTCTAAGAAGGAAAAACATTAACTCAGTTTCAGCTTTGGGGCTTGATTTAATCAGTGACTGTCAGTGATAAAGAGACATGGTAAGTTATTGCAAAGCATCCCCACACTTACTGACTTAACATACATTTAAGATGTAAATAATTTTGGCTAGGAGTTGGCAGTTATTGGAAAGGAAATATGCATTTCTTATGTAAATGTTTGTTATACTTTATGAACTATGTATTGCCTTGGTGGCTAGATGTTTTCTCAGTGAAAAGATAAAGGTAATAAGCTCTGGATTTTTTCCAATTTATAGATTCAGTCCTGTGTCACTTGGTCATTTTTGCCAATGAATTTTAGAAGTGATGGAACATTTACTAATATGTTTGTAGCTCGCTCATGGAACGCTTTAGGAATGACCTAATATCTGATTAAATATATGTTTTGTGAAAGGTGGAGAAAATATATTCAAAACTCTAACTCTGCTTATGTGAGAGTATAGAGGAATGCTATTTATTTTGCTTTATTCGTAGGCCTCTAGTTTAGTGAGTATATGTTACTTTTCTGATTTAGAAAAAAAGAAAGAAAAATGGCATTTACTTAAAATCTTGGTAGCTCTTTAAAACTTAATTTTTAAAATATTCATCCATTTGTTTTATTTTTTAGATTCCACATATTAGTGATAGCAACAGTATTTGATTTCTCTGACTTATTTCACTAAGCATAATACCCTGTAGGACCATCCATGTTGTTGTATTCCATTGTGTACATATACCACATCGTTTTTTCTTTTTAAGGGAATTCCTTTATTTTATTTATTTATTTATTTATTTATTTATTTATGGCTGTGTTGGGTCTTCGTTTCTGTGCAAGGGCTTTCTCTAGTTGCGGCAAGCGGGGGCCACTCTTCATCGCGGTGCGCAGGCCTCTCACTATCGCGGTCTCTCGTTGCGGAGCACAGGCTCCAGACGCGCAGGCTCAGTAGTTGTGGCTCACGGGCGTTGTGGCTCACGGGCCTAGTTGCTCCGCGGCATGTGGGATCTTCCCAGACCAGGGCTCGAACCCGTGTCTCCTGCATTGGCAGGCAGATTCTCGACCACTGTGCCGCCAGGGAAGCCGATACCACATCTTCTTTAGCCATTCATCTGTTGATGGACACTTACGTTGCTTCCATATCTTGTAAAACTTCATTTTTAAAAAACTTTTACACCTAGTGAAAAACTACAAGGATAGTACTATGAACTCTAGCATATCCTTCCCCTAGAATCATAACTAATTAACATTTTGCAACATTTGCTTTCTCTTTATATATTATTGATTTATATATATTCATACATATTTTAGATTTTACTGAACATGAGAGTAAATTGCAGATGCTATGTTCCTTTATCCCTAAATACTTTAGCTTCTCCCAAGAACACAACTGTAATACAACTATCAAAACTTTTACCTATTGTACGAGTCTATTTTCAAATTTTGCCAATTGTCCCAGTACTGGCTTTTCATGGCATTTTTTTCCCCAACCCAGGTTCCAGTCCAGGATCACATACTTCAGGGGGGTCCCCAACCTCCGGCATCTAATGCCTGATGGTCTGAGATGGAGCTGATATAATAATAATAGAAATAAAGTGCACAGTAAATGTAGTGCACTTGAATCATCCCGAAACCACCCCCCACCACTCCCCCCCACCCCCAGTCTGTGGAAAAATTGTCTTCCACAAAACTGGTCCCTGGTGCCAAAAAGGTTGGGGACCGCTGACATACTGCATTTAGTGATATATCTACTTAGTCTGTTTTAATCTGTAACAGTTTCTCTGCCTTTCTTTGTCTTTTACACTTTGACATTTTTGAAGTGTGCTGGAAAGTTTTGTAGAATGTTCCCCATTTGGACTTTATCTGATTTTCCCTCCCTCTTGCCTAGTTAAAAGTTATGTAGTTTTGGTAGAATGTTATATAGGACATGTGCCCCTGGCATGTCTTAATGGAAGACCCTCAATGTCAGTTTGTCCCATTATAGGTGATATTAATTTTGAACCCTTGATTAAGAGGGACTCACTCAATATCTCCCCAGTAGATACTTTGAGGTTATGTAAATATCTTCCCTCAACAAACACTACCCAATGTTTTTAGCATCCATTGGCGATTCTTGTTCGAATCAAATATTATTATGACAGTTACTGTGTAGAAAGCAAAAGGTTCTAGCATAAATGAGAGGCTTTCTTCCTTGTTTCCTTACTTTTCACTTATCATTCATTCATTCATTTGTTGCTTCATTGTAGACTTAACGGATTCTTTTTCAAATTCAAAATGTTATAGTTCATTACTATCGTTATTCACTTTCATGCTTAAATCGTCCCCGATTTAGCAAGTAGGAGTCCCTTAAATTTGGCTCCTATGTCTTTTTGATACTTATTCATCATTTTTTTAGCCTTTTCATACTCCCTGGCACAAAAAGATGTTCCAGTCTCAGTTAGTTCCATTCCTGGAGTCATTTCTTCAGGAAGCCCTGATTCAGGGTACCTGATTTGGGAGTATGATATTTAGAAACCAAGATTTGGGTACTAGGTTTGCTTATTGTAGACTCTTTTAAAAAAGAGTCTGGTAAAAAAGTTACAAAATAAGGTATATAATATCATCCCAGGTGTCTGTGTGGTGTTTTTCTTTTTCTTATACTTTCCATTGTTTTTCATATTTTTCTATGATGATCTCATATTTCTTTTCTAAGAACATAACACTTTATTATGAAAATTTTCAAACATGTAGAAAAGTTGAAAGGGTAAAAATGAACATCTGTATGTCTGCCATCTAGGATCTGTTATTAACGTAAATACATGCTTTATCACATGTATGTCTATGTATTCTTCCATCCATCAATCCATTTTGATGCATTGCAAGATAAGCTGCAGGTGTCAATAGTTTCCCCTTAAATACTTCAGTATGCATATCATTACCAGAGTTCATTTTGTGTTTGCAGTTCTGTTTTCTTTTAAGGTAAAATTTACATACAATGAAATACACATATCACTAAGTTTTGACAAATGTAAACACAGTGTAACCCATATATTTACAGGAAAAAATCTCAAAAAAAATCATAGCTCTGACAACCTTTGTCACTTTCTAAGGATGTTCAAGTGAATTAAGTTTTATAAACCTCTTTAGTATGTCACAAATCACAAATTTTTCAGTCTCAGTATGTGCTTTCAAAATGTTTAATATTTACTTCTACATTGCTTTCTCATAGCAGTGCTACAGGTTTTTCAGTGGTAATTTAGCTTGTTTTTGTTGGTTGCAGATTTACTTACAGAGCACTATTTTTTTTGGTTACCAAAAAAAGTTTTCAACAGGAAAAAAATAATATGGTCTTAAGGGCATATACCAAAGGTAAGAAAAGAAGCCATTATTGTATCTTTTTGGTAAATTTCAGATGAGCTGAGATCAAACCAGACTGCTTAGGCAGAAATTGAAGCAGGGAGTGGCGAGGGCAGAGGAAGACACTGTGGATCCCAGTGTCTTCTTTCCAACCATGTACCCAGAGGAGAGCAGTCCCCACACGAGTGGTTCATCAGCTTCACAGCATGAACCAGGCATGTCTGTACCTGGTACTTTTTTCTGTCGGAGAGATGGAAACCTGCAAGCATTTGTGTTAACTTGAAATCTGTTGATATTTAACTGATAGTAGGAAACCGGATTTAAGTATGAGATATGAAGGAAACATGATTCCTTTTTATTTCCCCAAAAGAATGAAAAGGAAGCAGAATCCTCAAAAGGTGAAATATGAGGCCCTTTCTTCAATTGCCTTGATTTTTGCAAGGCCCCACTCCCTTTATTTAAAAAAATATTTTTTCCTACCAAATTTGATTGTTGTAGAAATGTTGAAAGCCAGATAAATTCAAGTTTCAAAACTTTCCCACAGTATAAATATTTATAGGTAAAGAGAGAATATCAAAACTGATCATAAGAACAGGAACTCTCAGTAACTTTTTATATAAAGGAGGAGATACCCGTGTGAGATAGAAAATACAATCTTGAAATTGACACAGAACTCAAAACTAAAAATAAGAGCTTTTATTATACAGACTTTTTCAACATGACAGCAATTAGTGCTTCACTAGAAGACTAGTTAATGTTGTTGTCATCTTATTAACTCTTGAGAGATGCTTTTTCCTCTTCTTTGCAGTTCTGTAGCTGACTTTTTATTAATGAATTATTGCCTTTGCTTTAACGGTAGGAATGTGAGTTATTATCTAAGATAACCCCATGCTGAATTTTTCTGTCCACAATCAGAATTTACCCATTCTGCAGTCTATTCTTTTAGGTCAGTGGTTCTCAATGTGTGGCCCCTGGACCAGTAGCATCAAGCGTCCCTGGGAAATTTGTTAGAAATGCAAATTCTTGGGCCTCACCCCACCCCTGCTGAGTCGGAAACTCTGGGGTGTGGGGCTTGGCAATCTGTGCTGTAACAGGCTTCCCAGGTGTTTCTGATGCCCAGTGGAGCTTTAGGTTGTACCTAGCCAATCCTGTCAAATACAGACCAGTATGCTAACTCCAGTTTGGAATTTCAGGTACTTAGTGAAACTGGTAGTGGAGAGATTGTTGTTGTTAGAGGCTTTCGAGACCCTTAAATTCACCGTGCTCAGGTGACCACCTGTGCGCAGGCCCTGCTTGGCAATGTCATTGGGCATAATGAACTCAAGGCAGGCTTAGGAATGGCCGACAGACGGGAAACCTCAGGCAGATGCCCTGAGATTCCAAACCATTTCCCCTGGGGTTCTCACCTGACTTTCTAGCTTTGTCTTTCATTTTCTGACCTGAAACCACCTTCCCTTCTCCCCTGCTCCCCAACCCGGTCCAGTTGTTCTTCCATCCTGCTTTCCCATTTCTGTAACCTTGTCCACATTCTTTCCTTCACCTGTAATATCTTTGTCTTCTCTGCCTGAGCAGGTCCTACTCATGCTTCAGCTTTAATTTCTTCCTTCTCTGTGAAACGTTCTCAGATCACACAAGCATAATTTTTCTCTTTTTCTTTTGAATTTATACCAGTTAGCACCCATACAACTAATTTGACGTGTGATTAAAACTGCCTTGTGGCTCTAGAATTACTGTAAGGGATAGCCACTTAACTTTTCACATGAACATGCCACGTCTTCTCATCCGAAAAGTGGGGCTAACAACAGTACCTCCATCACAGGGTTGTCGAGAGGATTAGAGAACTTAACACGTATAAAATATCTAGAAGAGTGCCTGACACAGAGGAAGACTTGGGTGACTGTTAACTGTCGCTTATATTTTCACAACCATGCTTTAAAGTCAGGATAGCAGATAAGTGTCATGTTTTGTGAAAACCTCAATTTGTTGGTTCCTAGAACCTATGTTGAGAAGGGGTCAGAGGCCACATTTACAGTCTGCAGGAAAAAGCCACGGCAAGGTTCAGCATGGATGCAGAAGGGCAAGCATGTATACGCAAGTGTATGCAGCATCCCTGAGAACTCTCTGAGGGCAAGAACAGCCATTAGCCGTTGTCTTTGTTGCTGATACTGTCACCATCCTGGTCATCAGCACTGTACGAAGTACAACTACCACGGTGAGCTGATCACTTGGTTAGGGGCTTTCCATCCTTGCCCTCTTCCTCTTCACATTTGTGTTAGAAGATTATAATCTTCATTTGATGGATCAGAAATTAAGGCTCAGAGAGGTTAAGTAACCTGGCTAATATAAACAGCACCCTTCTTACCTGTTTCACAGCACCTAGCACTGTGCCTTGCTCAGAGTCAAGTATTTGTTCTTGGGATCATATCGCTGTAGATGTCCCTCTCATTCTCATCCAGTAAAGATATCCTGTATGGATGTATCTACATTTTCTTCATGTACTCTCTTTGAGCTATGAAGAGGATAGAGCACATCTGTCTTTACCGTGTCAACTGTGTCACTGTACCACTTGCATTCAGCTATATAGTGGCTTCCCTGGTGGCGAAGTGGTTAAGAATCCACCTGCCAAGGCAGGGAACACGGGTTCGAGCCCTGGTCCGGGAAGATCCCGCATGCCGTGGAGCAACTAAGCCCGTGCACCGCAACTACCGAGCCTGTGTTCCAGAGCCCGTGAGCCATAACTGCCGAGCCTGCGTGCCACAACTACTGAAACCCGCGTGCCTAGAGCCCCTGCTCCGCAACAAATAGAAGCCACCGCAATGAGAAAACCATGCACCGCAACGAAGAGTAGCCCCCACTCACCACAGCTAGAGAAAGCCCGCATGCAGCAGAGAAGACCCAACGCAGCCAAAAATAAATTAAATAATTTAAAAAAATAGTACTCTTAGTTATTGGTTTGATTTTTATAAATTCCTTTGCTTTTGTACCTTTTTTAGACTGGCATGCCATTTCCACTTAAGGAATTTTAAGCATTTCACTATGCCATGCTTTGATTTTGTACTACATACATAAGTCATCACTTTGAATTAGAGAATAAGCAGTTTAAAATAATGAAATAATAAATCATTTTTTTTTCTTTTTTTCTTTTTTGTGGTACGCAGGCCTCTTACTGTTGTGGCCTCTCCCGTTGTGGAGCACAGGCTCCGGACGCTCAGGCTCAGCGGCCATGGCTCACGGGCCCAGCCGCTCCGCGGCAAGTGGGATCTTCCCGGACCGGGGCACGACCCCGTGTCCCCTTCATCGGCAGGCGGACTCTCAACCGCTGTGCCACCAGGGAAGCCCAATCATTTTATTTGATCATTAATGTAGTCACCACTCCAAAGGTATATATATAAAACAGCTATCCATCACTCAGCTCTTTTCTATGAGACATTTCTGTTACTGGGAGCTTATAAGACACCCCAAAGTGAACTGCTATAAAGAGATAGAGAAAATTGGACAGGGACTTCCCTGGTGACGCAGTGGTTGAGAATCCGCCTGCCAGGGCAGGGGACACGGGTTTGATCCCTGGTCCGGGAAGATCCCACATGCCCGTGCACCACAACTACTGAGCCCCTGTGCCACAACTACTGAAGCCCTCGCGCCTAGAGCCTGTGCTCCACACCAAGAGAAGCCACCGCAAAGAGAAGCCCGCGCACTGCAACGAAGAGTAGCCCCTGCTCACCGCAACTAGAGAAAGCCTGCGCACGCACAGCAACGAAGACCCAATGCAGTCAAAAATAAATAAATAAATAAACAAATAAATAATTTTTAAAAAGAAAATTGAACACATATTGAACAAATATGTAAATTACACGAGTAAACGTATACTACTGATATATCTGAAGGTAACACAAACCTTGTGGAGAGGTAACCTTACACTGAGGAAAAGCTGTAGGAATGGCTTTCCCTGGGACCAAGAGGAATTTAGAAAATTACCTGAATTATAAATAATTTTCTTATCATGTTATGTGAAATGCAGTTACATTAAGACAAACATCATTCTAGGATATTTTCAGATCACTTATGCGACTGTAAAAGTGTTTTATTTTCAAGAAAAAGCCCCTATCCTTCTTATTTTTGCTTCTCAGTCATTAAAAATTTTTTTAATCCTTTCAAAACTTTGTTAGATTACATATTTACTTGCATGTGGAGGTTTTTTCAATTTGCCATATGTAACATTACATATTACAACAGTTATTTCAGCTTTTCATTAAAGTTATTATTGATCTCAGTATATTAGGCAATAAACATTTCCGTTAGTTAATAATTTTTTTCCAGCCATCCTCTAAATATTGTGCTGAAATCAAACCAATGAATGTATTCCAGTAAAGCTGTTATATCCTGACTAACTGGTGTCATACAAAGCTAGGCTCTTGCTGCTAGAAGAAAAATAGTACGAAGCACGAATTGGGTTTTTGAGAAACACAAAGCCTAATATAGAGAGAACAATTAAAAAACTGAAAAATTGGAGGAGAGGAAGAGCTACCTGTGAGTATTTCAGATAGTTTTAAAGTAGATATGATTAATTCTCAGTCTTCAGAATAGAATTACATCACTTGGGTATTAAAAAGGTGTGTAGAATTTTCTTCTCTGCTTTCTAGTGAAGACAGGAAGTCACTCTCATGAAAGTACTTAAGACAGAGACCATCTTATCAATTTTTTTTTCACTGATGCTTGATTCCTGCTCCTGGTTAAGACAACCACTTTCTGTTTGAAGGCTGCCATTGATGACATGTGAGTTGCAGGCTGTTCAATTTTGCAACAGTTTAATTCTTAGGGTGTGTAGAATTTTCTTCTCTGCTTTCTAGTGAAGACAGGAAGTCACTCTCATGAAAGTACTTAAGACAGAGACCATCTTATCAATTTTTTTTTCACTGATGCTTGATTCCTGCTCCTGGTTAAGACAACCACTTTCTGTTTGAAGGCTGCCATTGATGACATGTGAGTTGCAGGCTGTTCAATTTTGCAACAGCTTAATTCTAAGAAAGTTCTTTATAATGTAACTTCCAGCCATGGATACTGGTCTCTTTTTCTGGGGCCATACAGAACAAATCTTACCCTCTTCCTTCCATGTGTCTGCTTCTTGAACACAAGATGTGTATCTGTTTGATCTTTTTTTCTAAGCTCTGCATTGTACCCAGCCCACCATAAGCAATCAATAAATGCATAGGGAGTAAATAAAATAATAAACCTAGTAATCATATCTCAACTTTCTCTTCTTTTGTCAGATTTTCCAGGAAGGTTTTGCTCTTCCTGAATCTACAGAAAAGAGCAGCCTGCATTCCTAGTCTGCTTCATTCCTAGCCTTTTCTTCTCCATGTTTGGCTGATCTTTTGAGCTCTTAACAAATCAGTTTGTCTTTGAATGAAAGGTTCTGTTCGATGGCTGTTAGGCAGGATTTTCCTGGCCATGGTTCTTATCTGGTTTGTTTTTTTTTTTTTAACATGTTTCCAAGAAAGGAATCCAAGATGCTTTTTCTAGCAGTGTTAATATCTGATGTTCGTGATTCATGACCTGAGAAAAATTAAGGTGTCCGAAATGAAATGAGACCATTGGAGTCTTAATGACTTGAAAATATGACTTCTACCCCTGATACTATTCTTTAGGAGAACAGCACTTGGTAAAATTAGCTACATTACAGCAGCTACACTGTTAAGGATGGAAATGTCTGGTGAGTGTTTGTGCAGCTCTGCTCAAGAAGGAGGGGGCTAAACGGCCGATCTGCTTTTGAAGACAGATTATATTAAGCAATTAATGAACAAAATCCATTTAACTCATTACATTTTAAAAACATGCAAAATAGTGCATCCTTTAGTGGGAAACAATTGCTTCTGTTATTGGAACTATAGTCGTAGAGCCTATCTTAAGTATGTATTCATTTTATTTTAATCATTGTATGGGTATTTTAAAATATAATACATAGTTTGGTTAACATCTAAACTAACTTCTCCTAAACTAATTAGCTGCTGACCAAATCTTTTTTTTTTTTTTTTTTTTGCGGTACGCGGGCCTCCCACCACCGTGGCCTCTCCCGCTACGGAGCACAGGCTCCGGACGCGCAGGCTCCGGACGCGCAGGCCCAGCGGCCACGGCCCCCAGGCCTAGGGAGTAAGTTAAGATGAGCCCCCCCCCCACCTTTTTCTTCCAGATAAACAAAAACTGAGACAATTTATTGTTAGCCATCTTACATACTAAAGAAGTTCTTCAGTCTGAAAGAGAGTGACCCTAGACAGAATCCACAAAAAAGACAAAATATCAGTAAAGGTAATTTAAGACAAGCTCCCTTTTTTTTTTTCTGTGGTACGCGGGCCTCCCACCGCCGTGGCCTCTCCCGCTGCGGAGCGCAGGCTCCGGACGCGCAGGCCCAGCGGCCACGGCTCACAGGCCTAGCCGCTCCGCGGCACGCGGGATCCTCCCAGACCGGGGCACGAACCCGCGTCCCCTGCATCGGCAGGTGGACTCTCAACCACTGCGCCACCAGGGAAGCCCGACCAAATCTTTAAAGTTGTGAAAGTGGAGAACTTTTTTCCCTTAAAAATCTCAGGATAGGGACTTCCCTGGTGACACAGTAGTTACGACTCCGAGCTCCCAATGCTGGGGACCCAGGTTCAATCCCTGCTCGGGGAATTGGATCCTGCGTGCATGCTGCAACTAAGAGTTCACATGCCACAACTAGGGAGCCGGCAAGCTGCAGCTAAGGAGCTGGCGAGCCACAACTAAGGAGCCCGTGAGCTGCAACTAAGGAACACACGTGCTGCAACTAAGGAGACCACCTGCTGCAACTAAGACTGGGTGCAACCAAATAAATTTTTTAAAAAAAAACAACTCAGGATAGTTTCTTAACCTCAAAATGAGGCCTCTAAGTGTAACCTACATTCTTCTTTGGGAAAAACTTGGGAACTGTGGCTAAGGCCAGGGTACTGGTCTCAGAACAGGGAGGATGTGTGGGAAATTCTGATTCCAGTTAGACTTACTGTAAGTGCAGATCAGACCAAGAACAAATCTAGTAAGAGATCAAGACATTAATATTAACTGGATTTGGGGGTGTGGAGCATTAAAAATTCATACTCTGCCTTTTTTCAAAAACTATTTAAGATTATTAGCAGGTAGAATAAGCATATTTTTGAGATTACAAGGAAGACCCTCTATACCCCCCAAATCTCCCAGACCTGAATGTAGGGTAAGGAAATATAAACAAATTAACATTTCCTGAGTTCCTGTTATTGACAGCCTCTATTCCAAGCTGTTTACATATATTCTCTATTTAATCCTATTGCTAATGCCTCAAATTTTAGCATTGTAATTTCATTCTTTAAGATTGTTTACCCTAATAAAACTGCAAATACCACTGAGATAAGAAACATGTTAGTAACACCTCAGAGTAAATGACATATGTGATATTTTTTCCTGGGACATACCTTTCTAGGTGGGCAGATGCACAATTGATGCTGTAGGAGACTATGACCTACACAGATTAGTAGGAAATCTCCTTTTCTGTATTCTGTCATCCAAAAAATATTGGATATTTATTACATGGCAGGCACTATTCTAGCTACTGGAGCCACATCAGTAATAAAATAAATAGACAAAAATTCATGTCCTTATAGAGCTTTACCTTCAAATGTGGGAAATGAAACAACTAACTAAAGGGTATATTAAAACATTATAAAGACCCTTATGCCTCTCAAATATGGGCTGAACTTAGTGACTCACTTCCAAAAATTAGAGTATAGAAAAGAAAAAATTAGTAACTTTACAATCGACAAAGCTGGCAAACACTACCTTAACCAAGTGACATGGGTTAATATCATTAGTATTAAGCCATGCCGCTAGCCCATAACTCCAATATGATGTGATGAGAAAACCACTTCATCTCTGTGGTCCTCTTCCCCCAAAACTCATAACCCCATTCTAGTCATGAGGAAAATATCAGATAAACCCAAAATGATGGACATTCTACAAAATACCTGGCCAGTACTCCTCAAGGTTATTAAGGTCTTGAGAAACAAAGAAAGACTGAGAAACTGTCACAGTCCAGAAGAGATTGAAGCATGATGACGAAACATAATGTAGTATCTTGCACTGGATTCTAGAACAGGAAAAAAAAAAAAAAAGACATCGGTGTTAAAAATGGTGAAATCCAGATAAAGTCTGGAGTTTAGTTAATAGTAATGTACCAATAATGGTTTCTTAGTTCTGATACATGTACCCTGGTGACGCAATATGTTAAAATTAAGGGAAGCAGGGTGAGAGGAATGATCTGCATTATCTTTCCAACTTTTCTGTAAATCTAAAATTATTCCAAAATAAAAAGTTTATATTAAAAAAGTGAGGAAAAACATAGAGCAGAGTACGGGACATCAGGAGTGCCAGTATGGGGTTAGTGTTGCCAGTTTACATGGGCTGGTCTAGGTAGGCCTCGTTGAGAAGGTGGTATTTGAGTAAATGCCTGGAGTAAGCGATGGAGCCATCTGCCTACACGGGGGTAAAACAGTCCACGCAGAGGGAACATGCAGATGCCAGGTGGGAGCATGCCTGGTGTGTTGGGGAAGAGCAGGGAGGCCGTTGTGGCTGGAGTGGAGTCAGTGAGGTGGGGGAGAGACAGGAAATGGGGCCAGAGAGGTAACAAGGCCAAATGGGATAGGGCCTGTAGGCAATTGCAAGAGCTTTTGATTTAAATCAGGAGGAAATGGTGAGCAGTTCAATGCTTTGGAGTAGAGAAGTGAAATGACTTATGTTTTAATATGACTACTCTGGTTACTCTGCTGAGAAAAGACCATATGGGGCAGGGGCAGAAAGACCAGTTAAATTATAATCCAGACAAAGAGATGTTTGTGGCTAGGCCCAGGAAGGTTGCACTGGTGGCAGTCAGAAGCGGTTGAATTTGGGGTATATTTTAAAGATAGATCTAACCAGATTTGCTCACTGGACGTGCTGTGTGAAAGTAGAGTCAAGGAAGTCTCAAAGGTTTTGCACTGAGGACGTGGAAGGGTGTATCTGCCATCATGGGAGAGGGGGAAATCATGGGTGGAGCAGGTTTGTGAGAGCAGATCAAGAGTTCATTTTTGATACAGGCAATGAACCAAGGAAGGAATTAGCCATCTAAAAAATACCATGTACAATGCAACGAAAATATGAAATAATTGGAAATAACCTAAATGTCCATCACCAGATGCATGGATAAACAAAATATGGTGTATGTATGCAATTAAATAGTATTCATTCCTTTAAAAGGAGTGTAATTCTTATACATGCTACAACGTGGATGAACTGTGAAAACATTATGCTTAGAGAAATAAGCGAAACACAAAAGGACAAATATTGTATGATTTTACTTATATGAGATACCTAAAATAGGCAAATTCAGGTACAGAAAGTAGAATAGTGATTACTAGGGGCTGTGGGGAATGGGGAATTGTTTAATTGGTATAAAGTTTCTGTTTGGGATGGCGAACAAATTCTGGAAATAGATTAGTGGTGATGGTTGCACAGCAGTGTGAATGCATTTAATACATTGTACACTTAAAATGGTTAACATAGGGGCTTCCCTGGTGGCGCAGTGGTTGAGAGTCCGCCTGCTGATGCAGGGGGCGTGGGTTCGTGCCCCGGTCCGGAGGATCCCACATGCCGCGGAGCGGCTGGGCCCGTGAGCCATGGCCGCTGAGCCTGCGCGTCCGGAGCCTGTGCTCCGCAACGGGAGAG
>NC_041215.1:78470085-78497622 GCF_002837175.3 Physeter macrocephalus
TGTGGCCTCTCCCGTTGCGGAGCACAGGCTCCGGACGCGCAGGCTCAGCGGCCATGGCTCACGGGCCCAGCCGCTCCGCGGCATGTGGGATCTTCCCAGACCGGGGCGCGAACCCGGTTCCCCTGCATCGGCAGGCGGACGCGCAACCACTGCGCCACCAGGGAAGCCCCCCTGTTTAGTTTTAAATCATGAAAGTACCTTGAAAATACACTCATATGCTTTTGGTATTTTCTGCTTCAACTCCCCTAGAGTATCATTGATGGCATCCAATTTTTTTTTTTTTTTTCATGCCACACGGTTTGTGGGATTAGTTCCCTGACCAGGGATCAAACCGGGCCCTCAGCAGTGAAAGCGCAGAGTCTTAACCACTAGACCACCAGGGAAATTACCCATGGCCCGCACTTTTAATCTCCTTGTTTATCTTAATTTTTTCCCCTTAATTTCTTTGCTGTCATGAAGTTCTGCATACACGTGGTATAACGTAAACATGAATTCTACTTAAGAGTCTCTCCGGGTATGAGTTGATAGCTGAAGAAACACTGCAGGCATTTTAAGTTAAATATATTGTACATTTCTTTGGGTTTGACATCTTAATCTTGTAGTATTCTTTAGGAAGACAAATAGAACATTTGATTACTAACCAACAGGGCTTTAGAATTTTGCCTTTGTTTCTAGCTTGCTCCAGATTTGGTAATTATAAGGGGGAGAAATCTGTATTCCTTCTGTAGGTGAAAACTTGTAAAGAACACATAACCAGTATTTGGGTGGTATTTGAAATGTGTTTTTTCCTTTATTATGGTGGATTTTTTTTCTTTTTGTTTTAGCAAATTCATAAAGGTTCTGGAATGTTTACCCACAGCCATTTGTCAGGATGAGTTAGGAAGAAATTTTTCTTTTTAAGAACTGCATATAAACAGAGAAAAACTTTTCACACCTGTTTATCTTAGCACGGCCTGCAGAGGAGAGGCAGATTCTCCATTAACTCTTCCCTTCAGAGAGGAGTTTAGAAAAGAGACAGAGCAGACTGTGACCTTATCAGCCTTGAGTAAGACCACTCACAGCCAGCTGGAGGGGCCCGCCATTTGTGCCTACAAACAAAAACCTTTCCTACATTTCTTATTTCTCTTTTTGAGCCCCTCTGTACAGTTCTTTCAACTCACCTAGCTGAATTGTCTGTGTTCATAAGATACTTCTAGAATACATTTTCAGAAATACACTTTAGAATTTTTTTCTTTAATGAAAACTACCTTTCAGTTTTGGTCCTCATTTGATACAGTAAATGTCTCTCTTATCCTCGTATATTAGGAAATATAGTTGTGGGGTGGGGTAGGGTGGGTGGGGTGTGATATATTTGTCTCCTCTAAAGGAATGTTTGATAATCCTCTTCCTTTTAAGATATTAATTTGATTCAATAATAAGTGAGGCATAATAAGTAAAATTAATAACCTTTTAACTTTTTTTAAAAATAAATAAATTTATTTATTTATTTTTGGCTGCGTTGGGTCTTTGTTGCTGCACGCGGGCTTTCTCTCGTTGCGGTGAGTGGGGGCCACCCTGCGTTGAGGTGCGCGGGCTTCTCATTGCGGGGGCTTCTCTTGGTGCACAGCACGGGCTCTAGGCAAGCGGGCTCAGTAGTTGTGGCTCGCGGGCTCTAGGGTGCAGGCTTAGTAGTTGTGGCACACAGGCTTAGTTGGTCCACGGCATGTGGGATCTTCCCGGACCAGGGCTTGATCCCGGGTCCCCTGCCTTGCCAGGTGGATTCTTAACCACTGTGCCACCAGAGAAGTCCAATAACCTTTTAACTTTAAAAAGAAACAAAGTCCTTTTTTTTTTATACAATTTATAAATCAAAATAAGTGATGTCCTCATTGACTGAATCAGTCCATAAGCTGTATAAGAAGATCAGCCTGCTTTCTCATTTGCTACCACTCCTCTTCATGGACTCTCTCTTCATACAACTTATTTAAACCACTTCATGTTGCACACATTCCTGTCTTCCTTGATTTCAGTACCTGCCTCAGTTATTGTTTCTGTCCTGTCTTTGACCATCAACCATCCTGAGTGAATTTGGCATCCACTTTAAGGACCCTTGAACCGACTGCAGACTTCTGTCACTACCATTTGCATGGCTTTTAGTTCCACTTCCCTTCAGCCACTTATGGGTAAAACCTCATAGCTTAGAACTGCTCTGCCTTCAAAATAGCAAGCCTGAGCTTCCCTTCTCTGCCCATAATTTATTTTACCCAGTCTCCAGCAGCTCTGCTTTTCTTCATCCTTATCACGGCATCTAGCCTTTATTCTCCAACCTCAGCACTCCCTTTTGGATTCATTTGCCTCCAGGCCTGCAGGTTTCCCACCATGCACTTATTTCAGTGTTCACCTCTTTAATCCTGTTAAATCCCTTTGTTCTTATGTCCTTGACCTATTCCTTGAAGACAAAGACAATGGCTTTGTGCATCTGTGCATCACCTTGCTCAGTATTCACTATTTTCTTAATGGGCAAATGACATTAACATATGTATTCACAGGTTTAGTTTGAATAACTTTTGACTGTGTCAAAAATTAAACCTGCCATCAGAGGACAAATATTTATAACACTCAGGAACCCAGCTAATGGAATTGCAGGGCCTGTAGTTTTAAATCAGGGCTGCAAACTGCAGCGTCTACGTAAGGTAATCTAAAGGAGTAAAGTCAGCACAATGGGAAGTGGAGGGAACTGGGGAGGTGGAAAGGGCAGCTCCACTGTGTACAGCTGTGTGCTCGTCCATCAGGGTTGTCACTGTTAAACGTGGTACCAACTGGTAGTTCATGGGTATTTCTGTCGTACAGGTATTTTGTGTTTGGTCCACACAGTATTTTAATTTTAAAAAGTTCATTGTCGACATTTAAAATTTAGATGCTTTTATATGAAAATCCAGATTTCTAGCTTCCTTGAAAAAGAAGCAAACTGGGTCCTGTTGTTGAGTGGTGACAGTGATGACTTGTTTGATGAGGGCAAGGCTCATTTGGGAGTATTAATTCTAAAAAATTTAGTAAAGATCAGTACTATAATTTTATAATTATGCCTCATTTAGTGAGATGCAATTTTCATTAGTATTTAACAATGCAATCAATAAAATAAAAAGAATTAGGACTTCCCTGGTGGCACAGTGGTTGAGAATCTGCCTGCCAATGCAGGGGACACGGGTTCGAGCCCTGGTCAGGGAAGATCCCACATGCTGCGGAGCAACTAGGCCTGTGAGCCACAACTACTGAGGCTGCGCGTCTGGAGCCTGTGCCCCGCAACAAGAGAGGCCACAACAGTGAAAGGCCCGCGCGCCGCGATGAAGTACAGCCCCCGCTTGCCGCAACTAGAGAAAGCCCTCACACAGAAACGAAGACCCAACACAGCCAAAAATAAAAAATAAATAAATTTTTTTCAAAAAGAAGAATTAGTCTGTTAAAAAAATTATCTGTGAAGTATATCTGAAGGACTAAGGAATGTTAATCTGAATCTCTTAAGAATGCCAAGAGTGCCTCTTATGAAGAAGGGATATGTTCTTGGTAAACTTTTAAACTTTCTCGCTGATTTTTTTCCCTAATAAAACATACTGAACTCTGTTCTTGGAATGGACTTTTAGCACAGAAGTGTAAAGTACCAATACAAAAACACAAAATGTAAAAGTCATGAGCTGAAATGTATCTTTAAGCAAGAAGCAGCTTTGCAAACTACAAATATCATATTTCCTGAATTATTTCTGATTTGATAGCAGTACCTTCCTTATCTCCATTCATTTTCCCAAACTATAGACATGGATTATATTTTTATGTGGCAAAGTGTTAATGGAGTGACTCTTTGGTTTCTGTCCTATGTGGCAATAAAGGAATGAGACGAAAACCAAGAACAGTGATAATGAAAAGATCACTGTCTCTTTTCCATTTTCTTTTTCCACATGAAGCTCTCTCTCCTGTCCTCAGTTATCTCTGTAAGGAAAGCTACTCTGAAAAAACAAATCTTCCTTTGAAGATTCTGGAACGATCAGGCTGTGCATATTACTCTTGTTTTTACTGATTTGCTTCTATGATAGTGAAAGAAATAAAACATAACATTTTATGCATAGTAAAGTATTATATTTGCAGACATTTCCATTCCATTTAAAGGCTTCTGCCTCTTTTGGAAGTTTTTCCCCAAATATGAGGAGTGTTAAGTGCATTGATATATTTAATTTTTTGTTTCATTGATGAGAGTTTTTTTTTAAATGATGAAATTTGTAGCAATAAAAAGATAAAATTTTATATGAATTGGCTCCTTGATGATTTACCCATAAATGAAAATAATACCAAGGCTCTTATATGCCTCAACTATTTTGCTATTTATTTTCTTGATAAAATTTTGTTTTTTACAATAAAATTGTAACCTCAATATCCTTAACTGCACAAGAATTGGTTAATGATTTCCAAGATTACACAATACAGGATAGGACAGATGTTAGGGTAGCTTAAAGGAGTGCTCATCTAGAAAATGTCTCTGAGTGGGGCAACAGTCATAAATCATTTTTGGCTATGGAAATTTTTGTTAATCTCTTGTGGCCTCTAATACCAGAGACACTCTACCCTGAGGTATGTTAGGAAAACATCTAAGTTATATATAAAGGCCTTCTCTGTTCAATTAGAGTGACGTACCTGCCATTTGTCAAGGTAAAGAGGGTGGGAATAGGGTGGCAGATGCTTGAGGGAGTGGTCAGTGGAGCGGCTGGGCCCGTGAGCCATGGCCGCTGAGCCTGCGCGTCCGGAGCCTGTGCTCCGCAACGGGAGAGGCCACAACAATGAGAGGCCCGCGTACCGCAAAAAAAAAAATGGTTAAAATGGTAAGTTATGTATTATGTAGCACAGCTAAAATATAAAGTTCTATTTCAGAAAAAAATGAAATACTGAGGGATACATTTAACAAAAGAATTGTGCAGTATCTTTACACTGAAAAATATAAAACATTGCTGAGAGAAATGAAAGAAGACATAATAAATGGAGAGATATGCTATGTTTATAGGTCAGAATATATGTCAAGATGTCAGTTCTCCTGAAATTGATTTGTATATTCAATACAATCACAACCATAACACCAGCCAGCTTTTGGTAGAAATTGCTAAGCAGATCATAAAACATATATGGAAATGCAAAGGACCTGGAATAGCCAAAAGAATTTTGGAAAAGAGAGCAATGTTGGAGAACTTATGCTACTCCCTTATATCAGTACTTACTATAAAGCTACAGTTTTCCACATTGTGTGGTTGGTGTCAAGATGTATGGATAGAACAGTGGAACAGAACAGAGAGTCTAGACATAGACCCACACATATTTGGTCAATAGATTATTGACAGAGGTCCCAAGGCAGTTCAGATGAGGGTGAAAAGATGAATAAAGGATCATATTTTCAATAAATGGTGCTGGAACAATTAGTGTCTATATGCCAAAAATTTCAGAACCACTGGAATAGGGAAATGTAGTTGGTTGCTGAGTACCGATAAGGGTGTGTGTTTTCTCCAGGCATATTCAGCTCAACAGGTGCAGGAGTGGAGTAGCTAGAACATCGGATTTATTCACGGTTGTGGTTTTCCTGAGTAAAGTGAAGTAAAAGCAGGACAGAAGAGTTGAGGATGGATTTAAGGGAAGGATTCTATGAATTCCCATGGAATTTAAGTGAGGGGAAGAGGGGAAGGAAGACATCCGGGAATGGAGTGGCATGAAGAGATATAGGAACTGGTGATTGTAGGGTGAGGGATTGCTGGGGTCCAGGTACTAGAAGGAGGGAGCAGGAAATATAAGAAGTGAGATGGGTGGATTTTGGATTATGGACGGTGCAGTTGCTGGTCATGCAGGGTCTAGGGTGTGACCAAAAGAATGTGCTACTGAGGTGTGCTGAAGGATTAGATTGTTGCAGCAGAGTTGAAGGACTTGAGAGGACAAGTGTCCGAGGCTCATTTACGTGCATGTAAACATTCCTACATTATGTGACAAGAATTGTAATTGGAGAAAATGGCAGTAAGCTAGGAGCTGAAATCATCAAGCAATGAAAGGGAGCTCTCTGGAACTGGTGTATGTTGGCAACTGTAAAGGATAATGGATGATGCAATCTAATGACATAGATTCAGCTTTTAGGGAGGGGAGGGAGAGCTGTCTGGAAACGGTTATGAGGAGCCAGGAGGACACCTTGTTCCCCTTCAGGCCCCAGGGAGCAAGTGCTGAAAGAGACAGACTAGCTGTCATCGGGAGAGCTGCAGAGGAGAGCCAGCTCCTGTCAGAAGATGAGGGAAGGTCTAGGGAAGTTTAGACCTTTTGGCAGAAGTGTAAAATGGCATAGCCTGCTGGAGGGCAGTTTTGGAGACTGACAGAAGTCTTAAAATGAAGTGCTATTTGATCCATCACTCTAACTTTTAAGAACTTGTTCTAAGGAAATAATTGGAAAAGGGCGCATGCGTATGTGTTAAGAGTTGTATATGGCCATGAAAAATGGGAAACAGTGAGCATATGCTACTTTTATAATCAGAAAAAAAAACAAAGCTAAAAAAAACAAAGCTAACCAAATGCATGGAATCTTACAGCATGGAGACGGGAAAAACATCTTTATGATTTGTCAGTTTTGTACACATGGGCAATTCACCCCCTGTTTAGTTTTAAATCATGAAAGTACCTTGAAAATATACTCATATGCTTTTGGTATTTTCTGCTTCAACTCCCCTAGAGTATCATTGATGGCATCCAATTTTTTTTTTTTTTTTCATGCCACACGGTTTGTGGGATTAGTTCCCTGACCAGGGATCAAACCGGGCCCTCAGCAGTGAAAGCGCAGAGTCTTAACCACTAGACCACCAGGGAAATTACCCATGGCCCGCACTTTTAATCTCCTTGTTTATCTTAATTTTTTCCCCTTAATTTCTTTGCTGTCATGAAGTTCTGCATACACGTGGTATAACGTAAACATGAATTCTACTTAAGAGTCTCTCCGGGTATGAGTTGATAGCTGAAGAAACACTGCAGGCATTTTAAGTTAAATATATTGTACATTTCTTTGGGTTTGACATCTTAATCTTGTAGTATTCTTTAGGAAGACAAATAGAACATTTGATTACTAACCAACAGGGCTTTAGAATTTTGCCTTTGTTTCTAGCTTGCTCCAGATTTGGTAATTATAAGGGGGAGAAATCTGTATTCCTTCTGTAGGTGAAAACTTGTAAAGAACACATAACCAGTATTTGGGTGGTATTTGAAATGTGTTTTTTCCTTTATTATGGTGGATTTTTTTTCTTTTTGTTTTAGCAAATTCATAAAGGTTCTGGAATGTTTACCCACAGCCATTTGTCAGGATGAGTTAGGAAGAAATTTTTCTTTTTAAGAACTGCATATAAACAGAGAAAAACTTTTCACACCTGTTTATCTTAGCACGGCCTGCAGAGGAGAGGCAGATTCTCCATTAACTCTTCCCTTCAGAGAGGAGTTTAGAAAAGAGACAGAGCAGACTGTGACCTTATCAGCCTTGAGTAAGACCACTCACAGCCAGCTGGAGGGGCCCGCCATTTGTGCCTACAAACAAAAACCTTTCCTACATTTCTTATTTCTCTTTTTGAGCCCCTCTGTACAGTTCTTTCAACTCACCTAGCTGAATTGTCTGTGTTCATAAGATACTTCTAGAATACATTTTCAGAAATACACTTTAGAATTTTTTTCTTTAATGAAAACTACCTTTCAGTTTTGGTCCTCATTTGATACAGTAAATGTCTCTCTTATCCTCGTATATTAGGAAATATAGTTGTGGGGTGTGATATATTTGTCTCCTCTAAAGGAATGTTTGATAATCCTCTTCCTTTTAAGATATTAATTTGATTCAATAATAAGTGAGGCATAATAAGTAAAATTAATAACCTTTTAACTTTTTTTAAAAATAAATAAATTTATTTATTTATTTTTGGCTGCGTTGGGTCTTTGTTGCTGCACGCGGGCTTTCTCTCGTTGCGGTGAGTGGGGGCCACCCTGCGTTGAGGTGCGCGGGCTTCTCATTGCGGGGGCTTCTCTTGGTGCACAGCACGGGCTCTAGGCAAGCGGGCTCAGTAGTTGTGGCTCGCGGGCTCTAGGGTGCAGGCTTAGTAGTTGTGGCACACAGGCTTAGTTGGTCCACGGCATGTGGGATCTTCCCGGACCAGGGCTTGATCCCGGGTCCCCTGCCTTGCCAGGTGGATTCTTAACCACTGTGCCACCAGAGAAGTCCAATAACCTTTTAACTTTAAAAAGAAACAAAGTCCTTTTTTTTTTATACAATTTATAAATCAAAATAAGTGATGTCCTCATTGACTGAATCAGTCCATAAGCTGTATAAGAAGATCAGCCTGCTTTCTCATTTGCTACCACTCCTCTTCATGGACTCTCTCTTCATACAACTTATTTAAACCACTTCATGTTGCACACATTCCTGTCTTCCTTGATTTCAGTACCTGCCTCAGTTATTGTTTCTGTCCTGTCTTTGACCATCAACCATCCTGAGTGAATTTGGCATCCACTTTAAGGACCCTTGAACCGACTGCAGACTTCTGTCACTACCATTTGCATGGCTTTTAGTTCCACTTCCCTTCAGCCACTTATGGGTAAAACCTCATAGCTTAGAACTGCTCTGCCTTCAAAATAGCAAGCCTGAGCTTCCCTTCTCTGCCCATAATTTATTTTACCCAGTCTCCAGCAGCTCTGCTTTTCTTCATCCTTATCACGGCATCTAGCCTTTATTCTCCAACCTCAGCACTCCCTTTTGGATTCATTTGCCTCCAGGCCTGCAGGTTTCCCACCATGCACTTATTTCAGTGTTCACCTCTTTAATCCTGTTAAATCCCTTTGTTCTTATGTCCTTGACCTATTCCTTGAAGACAAAGACAATGGCTTTGTGCATCTGTGCATCACCTTGCTCAGTATTCACTATTTTCTTAATGGGCAAATGACATTAACATATGTATTCACAGGTTTAGTTTGAATAACTTTTGACTGTGTCAAAAATTAAACCTGCCATCAGAGGACAAATATTTATAACACTCAGGAACCCAGCTAATGGAATTGCAGGGCCTGTAGTTTTAAATCAGGGCTGCAAACTGCAGCGTCTACGTAAGGTAATCTAAAGGAGTAAAGTCAGCACAATGGGAAGTGGAGGGAACTGGGGAGGTGGAAAGGGCAGCTCCACTGTGTACAGCTGTGTGCTCGTCCATCAGGGTTGTCACTGTTAAACGTGGTACCAACTGGTAGTTCATGGGTATTTCTGTCGTACAGGTATTTTGTGTTTGGTCCACACAGTATTTTAATTTTAAAAAGTTCATTGTCGACATTTAAAATTTAGATGCTTTTATATGAAAATCCAGATTTCTAGCTTCCTTGAAAAAGAAGCAAACTGGGTCCTGTTGTTGAGTGGTGACACTGATGACTTGTTTGATGAGGGCAAGGCTCATTTGGGAGTATTAATTCTAAAAAATTTAGTAAAGATCAGTACTATAATTTTATAATTATGCCTCATTTAGTGAGATGCAATTTTCATTAGTATTTAACAATGCAATCAATAAAATAAAAAGAATTAGGACTTCCCTGGTGGCACAGTGGTTGAGAATCTGCCTGCCAATGCAGGGGACACGGGTTCGAGCCCTGGTCAGGGAAGATCCCACATGCTGCGGAGCAACTAGGCCTGTGAGCCACAACTACTGAGGCTGCGCGTCTGGAGCCTGTGCCCCGCAACAAGAGAGGCCACAACAGTGAAAGGCCCGCGCGCCGCGATGAAGTACAGCCCCCGCTTGCCGCAACTAGAGAAAGCCCTCACACAGAAACGAAGACCCAACACAGCCAAAAATAAAAAATAAATAAATTTTTTTCAAAAAGAAGAATTAGTCTGTTAAAAAAATTATCTGTGAAGTATATCTGAAGGACTAAGGAATGTTAATCTGAATCTCTTAAGAATGCCAAGAGTGCCTCTTATGAAGAAGGGATATGTTCTTGGTAAACTTTTAAACTTTCTCGCTGATTTTTTTCCCTAATAAAACATACTGAACTCTGTTCTTGGAATGGACTTTTAGCACAGAAGTGTAAAGTACCAATACAAAAACACAAAATGTAAAAGTCATGAGCTGAAATGTATCTTTAAGCAAGAAGCAGCTTTGCAAACTACAAATATCATATTTCCTGAATTATTTCTGATTTGATAGCAGTACCTTCCTTATCTCCATTCATTTTCCCAAACTATAGACATGGATTATATTTTTATGTGGCAAAGTGTTAATGGAGTGACTCTTTGGTTTCTGTCCTATGTGGCAATAAAGGAATGAGACGAAAACCAAGAACAGTGATAATGAAAAGATCACTGTCTCTTTTCCATTTTCTTTTTCCACATGAAGCTCTCTCTCCTGTCCTCAGTTATCTCTGTAAGGAAAGCTACTCTGAAAAAACAAATCTTCCTTTGAAGATTCTGGAACGATCAGGCTGTGCATATTACTCTTGTTTTTACTGATTTGCTTCTATGATAGTGAAAGAAATAAAACATAACATTTTATGCATAGTAAAGTATTATATTTGCAGACATTTCCATTCCATTTAAAGGCTTCTGCCTCTTTTGGAAGTTTTTCCCCAAATATGAGGAGTGTTAAGTGCATTGATATATTTAATTTTTTGTTTCATTGATGAGAGTTTTTTTTTAAATGATGAAATTTGTAGCAATAAAAAGATAAAATTTTATATGAATTGGCTCCTTGATGATTTACCCATAAATGAAAATAATACCAAGGCTCTTATATGCCTCAACTATTTTGCTATTTATTTTCTTGATAAAATTTTGTTTTTTACAATAAAATTGTAACCTCAATATCCTTAACTGCACAAGAATTGGTTAATGATTTCCAAGATTACACAATACAGGATAGGACAGATGTTAGGGTAGCTTAAAGGAGTGCTCATCTAGAAAATGTCTCTGAGTGGGGCAACAGTCATAAATCATTTTTGGCTATGGAAATTTTTGTTAATCTCTTGTGGCCTCTAATACCAGAGACACTCTACCCTGAGGTATGTTAGGAAAACATCTAAGTTATATATAAAGGCCTTCTCTGTTCAATTAGAGTGACGTACCTGCCATTTGTCAAGGTAAAGAGGGTGGGAATAGGGTGGCAGATGCTTGAGGGAGTGGTCAGTGGAGAGATGTAACAAGAGTACGGTATCTAAATCTATGGTAAGGGGGACTTCCCTTATGGTGCAGTGGTTAAGAATCCACCTGCCAGTGCAGGGCACACGGGGTCGATCCCTGGTCCGGGAAGATCCCACATGCCACGGAGCAACTGAGCCCTTGCGCCACAACTACTGAGCCTGCGCTCTAGAGCCTATGAGCCACAACTACTGAAGCCCGTGCACCTAGAGCCCGTGCTCCGCAACAAGAGAAGCAACTAGAGAAAGCCCGCGTGCAGCAACGAAGACCCAATGCAGCCAAAAAATAAATCTAAAAAAAATTTTTTTTTTAAATAAAATAAAATAAATCTCTGGTACAGCAGAGATTTATCATGGCTGGTGTGTAGGAAGCCACCTGCTGGGGAGCTGGCAGGCTGAAGCTGGTCGACTGAGGTGCCAATAAAACACTTGAGGGTGAGTAACATTGGGTGTCTCATATGCTGCTGGCAACTGTAGCCACTGGAAAAAAATCGCACAGGAAACAGGAAGGGAAGGCCCCTCCTCTGTCATGTCTTGCAGTAGCTCTCCAGTGCCCTTTATTGACAGCCTAACATTGTGCCAGCTGGCAAAAGAAAAATGTTTATAGGGTCTGTCTCCAGTATCATAAAGCAGGACAAAACAACAGATATGGTGCGGAGAAGCAACTGATTGGTAACTGGCACAGTTCACCCCGTTGGCTACTCAGCTTCTGTGTACAACCTCTATGCACATTTGAACTTCCATATAATAATGAAACAACTCTGTGCTTTTACCAATCAAGAGCACCTGTCCTTTGTACAAGTGAAGAAGTTTTCACCCTTCCCCGAAAATAAGGAGACACACACTCCCAAATGTCATTGTATCCATTGCTGACCTTATTAATCTCTCCTCAAATTCCATTGTAGTCTCACTGAATACTCTGTTACCTAAAGACTAAGTCATAAAGTTAACCCCTAACAACTTGCATATAAAACATGGGGGAAATAGACATTTTTCCAAGAAGACATACAAGTAGCCAGCAGGTATATGAAAAGATGCTCAACATCACTAATCATCGGGGAAATGCAAATCAAAACCACAATGAGATATATAATCTCACACCTGTTAGGATGACTGATAGCAAAATGTCAAAAGATAACAAGTGCTGGCGAAGATGTGGAGAAAAGGGAACCCTCGTACAGTGTTGGTGAGAATGTAAGTGGGTGCAGTCACTATGGAAAACAGTTATGGGGGAGGGATCCTCAAAAAGTTAAAAATAGAACTACCATATGATTCAGCTGTCCTACCTCTGGGTATATATCCAAAGGAAATAAAATCACTGTCTCAAAGAGATATCTGCACTCCCATGTTCATTGCAGCATTATTCACAGAAGCTGAGATATGGAAGCAACCCAAGTGTCCATTGATGGATGAATGGATAGAGAAGTTGTGTGTAAGGTACTAACTTTCAGTCATAAGATGAATTAGGTCCTGGAGACCTAAAGTACAGCATGGTGACTATTAATAATAATGTGAAGTTTGCTAGGAGAGTAGATCTCAAGTGTCCTCATCATACAACACAAAAGGTAACTATGTGAGCTGATAAATATGTTAATTAGCATGATTGTGGTAGTCATTTTATAATGTATACTTATATCAAAACATCATGTTGGGGACTTCCCTGGCGGTCCAGTGGTGAAGACTCCGCACTCCCAATGCAGGGGGCATGGGTTCGATCCCTGGTCAGGGAACTAAGATCCTGCACGCGACATGGCGCAGCCAAAAAAAAAAAAAATGTTGTACACCTTAAATATATACAATTTTTATTTGTCAATCGCACCTCCATAAGCTAGGGAAAAATAAGAAGAAGAAAAAGAGATAAGAAAGAAATGTTAATATACGCAAACAAGTGTACATATATTATACAGATATAGATATAATTATATAGATACCAAGCAAAGGGAAAAATACACAGAGCTCCTCCCATCCTCATGTCTGTAACTAGTCATGATTTCTGGCTTCCTTCCTCCTCTGCTCGTTCCAGATTTCCTTTTTCCCTCAGCCAAAACCTCAGCTGTTCAGGGTTCTTTACTTGGTGGGGTGACCTGAACTTTCATTTCTGAAGGTTCTGAGTCCTCAGTAGTCCTGCCTGTTACTGGTTATCGTTGTGTTTCATTAACTCTTGTTATTGAGCATAGACGTATTAGGGGGTCACCTCATAGAATCCCCTGGGTTTCAAACATAGAGTTCCTTTCCCCCACTGTTGAGCAACAACCTAAGTTTTTTCTTGGGTAGTTGGGATCAATCACTCCCATCAGTAGAGGAACTTCTTTTTCTACTTTTTGGTTCAGTGGCATAAAAAACCTAAAATAGCCAAGTGGCATTCTTTTTTTTTTTTTTCGGTACAGACATCAATCCTGTTCCTTTCAAGTCCCTGATCATTCAGACAAACTGTAAGCAATCACCCATAAGTTAGTATAAATTCACACTTCGGGCCATCTCTCATTCCAGGCAAAGTGGGTCGCTAGATGTACCGCCCAGGTTCTGCCCACTGGGAGGATTTTCCTTAAAAGCTGTTCCTTGGGTATTATCCCTGCTTGGGGCTGCAGACATCTACTTTTAGTCGGTACTAACGTTATCACACAGAAACATTTATAAATTGAGCTCATGTATTTTCTTTCTCAATCAGCCTGCTATAGGGAACTTAGTATTGATTCAGAGCTGGTATTTCGTAATCTCTGAAACTGCTGGGCATTTCCTTTTCCCCAGTGCACCGTCCGTGTAGCAAATGGCAGCAGGTCCCTTTGGTGAATGCTCAGAGGAGGGTTTTCTATGCCTGTGACAATACAGCAGGGCTCTTCCTCAAGGACACCTGTACTTGCCTTCAATCAGAGGGCTCTGGTCTGAAAACCGGCCTAGGCCTAGAAACTGGGTGTGACGTTTGACTCCCTGGTGGTGACTTAGTGGCTGCCAGACCTAGAGATTTTTCTGTTTAATAGATCATGTAATATTCTAGTAGATTCCACGCTGATTTCATTCCTAGGGACAGTATCAGCCTAGTATCCCTAAGCATTTTGCTTATCAATACATCCCTGCTGCCTTTTATGGTAAATGCACCAGTCTTGTCTTTGGCATTACGTGCTTGCTGCTTGGCCTCTGCTAACCCCTGTATTTCTTCATTACCATGGAAATCAGAAAGCCTGTCTCAATGGTGAGACAGGTCATACCTGCAGTCATACCTGGTCTACAAATGAGAGTAGCCACAGAGTTTTTCAGCGATGCAGTGCTCCTTTCACCAATGTATTTTCCAACGTGTTAGTGAAGGGAGGTGTCTCTGGTCCTCCTCAGGAGATCTGGTTAGGGTGGGTGTGTATGCAGTTTGCCTGTAGTAATCAACTCCAACATTCTTTTCTTCCTAAGCCTTTGGATTCCTTCTTCCACATCACGCCAGGGAAGCTCTAGCATCTCAACCTCATTACATGTAGGCTACCACGGGGTTCAGGTTTTAGTCAACCAATCAAGTAAACTATTAGAGACACTTCCAGCTTCATGGGCTAACATATTAAATCTGGAATCTCTAGTAAATGCATCCATATCTCTGAAATCAGCCTGATCTACATATTCCCACCGTCCTCTGTCTAACACCTTTGATATTTACACATTCCCTGGGTTTTTCCCATATATAAACAAAAATCTTGCGGGTTTTTTTGGCCTGTAACATATTTACTTCTAGATGATACTGTGTACCTGACCACCTGGAGCATGTTGAGATTTGGGGACAATGAGTGGTTTTGGTCAATCTTGAGAACATTGAGCATCCCCCTGTAAGGCATGTACTCTAGGTGAGGCTCTCCAGCAAAAGAAGGCTTGTCTCTTGAGACATAGGAGGGCAAGCTACTTCTATAGGCAAGGGAGCCTCAGAGTGTCTTTGGGGTTTAAAATGGTCAGTTTCGTCTTGAATCTAATCAGATGTACCCCTTTCCAGGCTTCAGGTCCAGTTCTTTCCCAATCAGTACACTAACTTTCACATGAGGAACTTGGTGAGGTTGTGAAATCAACTGATGTTGTAATTCAGCAACATACACAATAGACTTTGGTTTTAACTTCTGGAAATAGTAGTCCTGTGGCTACTGGAAATAAAACATCCTTTTAGAGCTGCTATGGAAGCTCTTTGGTTGTTAGACCATGACTTGCGCTGTGGATTAAAGGACCTGGCTCGGGCTTCCCTGGTGGCGCAGTGGTTGAGAGTCCGCCTGCCGATGCAGGGGACACGGGTTCGTGCCCCGGTCCGGGAGGATCCCACGTGCCGCGGAGCGGCTGGTCCCGTGAGCCATGGCCGCGGAGCCTGTGTGTCCAGAGCCTGTGCTCCGCAGCGGGGGAGGCCACAACAGTGAGAGGCCCGCGTACCACAAAAAAAAAAAAAAAAAAAAAAAAAGACCTGGCCTGGCTCATCATTTTCTCTTGGTAACTACCTCATTGCCCTCAAAAGAACCCATCCTACCCTACAGTCCTTAATGTTCATCATTACTGCCATGATGGTCAAGGACAGCAGACGCTTTGGCTTCCAGGCCTTGTTTCAACTGGCGCTTCACCTCAGTTAACCACAGGTGATAACATGATTAATGTTGCTGCCTCTTTATGCCATGGATTATAACATCCTCTTTCCCATTGACAGGGAACTTGGCACTGCACTGCAGTCCACGTTCGTGACCAAGCTAACCCTAAGAACTTATTTTTCAGGGTCTGTAACCTGGGACCACATGCAGTACCAGCTCTTTGTCAGTCAGAAAAGTTAATATAGAGAATTATTGACTAGTAAAAGGTGGTTAACCACCCAGCGGGGTAAAACAGACTCAGGAGTACAGAAATAACGAACACGGGGAGCAGCCACTAACTCTGGAGCTGAGGGAGAGTCTACAAGGAAGGAGCAGACTTGGAAGAGGTCCCATCCATCACACTATGGTTGAGACCCGTGGGCGGGGCTGTAGCTGTGAATGGGTGATAAGGGAGCTCATGGTGGTTCCACGGACTGGAGCTGGTTCACAGGAAGCCACCTCCGGGGGTGCCGGTGACGTTGCATGTAGCGCCCTGGGTTGGAGTCGTTCCACACGCGGCCCCTCTTGGGGTTATCTGTGGGCCAGAGCTGGTGAACCTAAAGCCACCAGCTTGGGTTCCTGTGGGCCAGAGCTGGCAGGCAGGAAGCTGCCCATTAGGGTGTGGCTTCCAGAGCTTGTTACAAGCAGCCAGCTGCTGGGGTGCCAGAGAAGCCTTCTGAAGGATGAGTGCCCCCGGATTCATGCTGAAAGAGGGAGACGAAGCGCCGAGGAGCAAGAAAGAGATGCTCCTTCCTCCGCTGTGCCTGCATTGACCCTCCAGAGCCTCCATTCACAAAGCCTGAAAACACACCCACCGATTAAGGAGAAATGGTTATGGGGGTCAGCTCAAGTATTACAAAGGAGGGCAAAGTGTGGGTGCAGAATTAATTGAGAGGCAATTAATTCGTAACTGGCACCTATTTATAAGTACTAGGTCAGTCTGAGAAGAAATGGTACCATTTTTTCTTCCTATATTGAAAATCAACTGCCTAGTCTTTAGTTTACATGTTTTGTGGAAGATGTGTATTTTAATCCGCCTTTAAATATATCCCTTGTAGAATCTCTCGTATATTACCTCCTAAGAGAAAGAACATTCTCAGTGCAATAAGTTCTTGCCCGTGTATGTCAGCCTTCCATCCATGAGTCCTGAGACCACAGCTAAAGAACATAGATTGTTTTATGGCTTTTTAGCTTGGTGAGAGCTCTCATCACAGCAATACAAGGATCTCAGATTACCTTTATAGCAACCTCACTTACCTGTGTTTTTCTGCTTAGAAGTTTTTACCTCATAGTTTGAATAGGAAACAAAGTTACATTTCAGATATGTTCTTTGAAAATAGAACTTTATATACTAGTATTTCTTGCCTAACGCTAAAAATGTCAGTACACTGGGGAGTGGAAGAGAGGATGCATTTCATTCCAGAGAGGAGTTTTCTCAGAAAGCTTTCTTTTCTTTATTTCCTTTTAATTGTCTAGATTGAGGGATGTATACTTTCCATTTCTGTTTTGCAGTAATCTGTACATTATAAATGAACGGAAAATTATACCTCAAAGAATGATTAAAAGCAAATGCTTGGAAGCAGTATAATTACCTGTCTTTATGGAATTTTAATATGTTTAATCCAAAGAATGAGGCATTGTCTCTAAATATATATTGTTTAAAGGAGCCTTGTGGGCTTCCCTGGTGGCGCAGTAGTTGAGGGTCTGCGTGCCGATGCAGGGGACACCGGTTCGTGCCCCAGTCCGGGAAGATCCCACATGCCACGGAGCGGCTGGGCCCGTGAGCCATGGCCACTGAGCCTACGCATCCGGAGCCTGTGCTCTGCAACGGGAGAGGCCACAACAGTGAGAGGCCCGCGTACCGCAAAAAAAAAAAAAGCCTTGTGGCACTTATATAGGGCTTATATAAATTAGGGTATAGAATTTGGGGTTTCATACTTTATAGTTGGGGCAGGGAAAAGAATGACAGGCATGGGCAAGAAACAGATAATGTTGTAATATTCCAGTGGTGAGGGTCCAAAGTAACAAAGCAAGCTTCTTTACGAAGAGAGTATTCATTTCCTGTTCTTACTGTCAGTCCAGAAGGAAGGAGAATGAGAAGTGCTCGGATTGCAGATGCTCTCGCAGATGATTTTGGGCAGTAGGGTTTCCTTAGAAAAACAGTATAAATATTGATAGGCAGCATCCACATGTTCAACTCTGGTGGTGGCCACTGCAACAAGTAGGAGGTTTGTGCTTTCTGAATTTTAGAAAATGGAATAAGAGCCTACCAGGATCCTTCACTTATGTGACAACCCGGTGGTTTTGGAATGGACATGTATTTTCTCATCAAACCACAATCCTATCTGGGTTGGTTTTGTGGTTTTCTTTGGACATGCACCAGGAAATAGGGATTAGCAGTATGACCACTCAGTAAACATCAGCATTTTGATCACGAAATGAATGAAACAAGGAATAAGAAAGCAGATTTCCACTGCAGAGGACCACCCAGTGGTCATTTCCTTCTAATTACCTCAGCGAGTTTAAGAAAGAAGGAAGAGATGGATGGATGGAGGTTGGATTCCCTTTTCCTCATTCCATTTCCTCCCTCATTTAAACATTCTGTTGATATTTAAATAATTCAAATAATGACTTGCTACTCTCACCCCTTTTCTTAAGACTTGCTCTGCTATTCACAATGGGGAAAGAGAAGAAAAATACTTTGATAACTATTTATAAACAGAAATTTTGCTTTTCTGAGGATTCTGTTAAAAAGAATTTAAAAAAGAATTTGCAGAATCTTTCAAATTTAGGATCCCAGCAAAAAACAAGCATGTTTACATTTTGGAGAGTGGTAGGGAATAAAGATGATGGGAACTGGTATGAATATGAGAAGAAGCTATTTTTTTGTTTGTTTTGTTTTTGCGGTACGCGGGCCTCTCACTGTTGTGGCCTCTCCCGTTGCGGAGCACAGGCTCCGGACGTGCAGGCTCAGCGGCCATGGCTCACGGGCCTAGTTGCTCCGCGGCATGTGGGACCCTCCCGGACCGGGGCACGAACCCGTGTCCCCTGCATCGGCAGGCAGACTCTCAACCACTGCGCCACCAGAGAAGCCCGGGGAAAGCTTTTTTAAAAAAAATGCCTAATTCCTAAATGAGATGGCCATGGGGACAGGGATACAGAAATGTATATGTTAGTTTGGAATATAATATTAGTAAAGTTTATCCTAAATTAGGACAAAGGCATTAAGAGATGAAGTCAGAAGCCCCATAATTTGGGGCTTCCCTGGTGGCGCAGTGGTTGCGCGTACGCCTGCCGATGCAGGGGAACCGGGTTCGCGCCCCGGTCTGGGAGGATCCCACATGCCGCGGAGCGGCTGGGCCCGTGAGCCATGGCCGCTGAGCCTGCGCGTCCGGAGCCTGTGCTCCGCAACGGGAGAGGCCACAACAGAGGGAGGCCCGCATAACACACACACACACACACACACACACACACACACACACACACACAAAAGCCTAATTCCTAAATGAGATGGCCATGGGGACAGGGATACAGAAATGTATATGTTAGTTTGGAATATAATGTTAGTAAAGTTTATCCTAAATTAGGACAAAGGCATTAAGAGGTGAAGTCAGAAGCCCCATAATTTATACAGATCAACTAATAATAATACGTGCAATCCTTTATTGAACTCTTCCCTTATACCAGCACTCTGTGTGCATAGGTAACACCCCTGTTGAGTTAGGGGTTACTACCAATACACAGGTGAAGCAATGGAGAGAAGTGGATTTATATGCCCCAAGACACATAGTAAGTGGTAGAACTCGAATTTGAATCCATGCCTTCCTGGCTTCCACCATACGCATAGGCAACTGGACCTCTCTTAACTGAAGCGTACCTAGTTGAAGACCTCCCACACCTAGTTACACATTTCTTTTTGATTCTAACGAGAAATATAATGAATTAATCTAGAGGCAAAAATTTTATGAAAACTATTGAAATAACAAGGGAAAGTTTTATTTTTCCTCTGATACTACGTTTATCTCACACGCCTCCTTGATGCCCTCTCCAGTGTTTCTTCTCATGGTAGTTTTCTAACTGCAGCTCCCAAAAAGCAGCTTGGTTTGGGTTTATGCATCTGCAAAAGATCCTTTGACAGAGTAGCAGATGGAAAACATTATGGTTACATTGACTTTAATTAAAAGTTTTCATGCTGTTCTTTGCATTATTTCTCCCACAGCTATTTGTAGACTCTGTTTAAGATCATGATTTTAGGATCTTAGTGGGCTGATTCTTTCCTGAAAGTTCAAAATGATAGATCATTTCCTGTTCAAATAGAGTTTCCTTCAAATTCCATTAAACAAGAACCTGTTTTATCTGTGATAATTTTAAAATGAAAAATTTTCAACTGTTTTATAATAAAATATGCTTCAGGGAACTGTAAACATTCTTCAACTCAATTTTAGAAATCTTAAACATTGAAAACAGAATTACAGAAATATGTGACACTATGTCAATAAATAGTAACATTTCTGGAGTGGTTACTAGGGAGGGTAAGCTCATACATTTGTTATTTCATTTCATTCTCACCACAACTCTGTGAGGTAGGCACTACCACATCTCATCAAATCTAAAATGCCTTCAGTTTAAAATGAGCCATTAATTTATGCACCACTAAGAATGCTGCCAATGAAAACTGCAAGATGACCACCAGCTGCAATACAACCTTGATTTCAGTGATATCTGAAGAAATAAATGTACATCTTAGAATCCATGAAATACATCAGTATCAGTTTTACATATGAGGAAACTGAGACAGAGAATTAAATAACTTGCCTGAGGGGCTTCCCTGGTGGCGCAGTGGGTAAGAATCCGCCTACCAATGCAGGAGACACAGGTTCGAGCCCTGGTCCGGGAAGATCCCACATGCCATGGAGCAACTAAGCCCTTGTGCCACAACTACTGAGCCTGCGCTCTAGAGTCCATAAGGCACAACTACTGAGCCCACGTGCCACAACTACTGAAGCCCGCACGCCTAGAGCCCCTTCTCCACAGCAAGAGAA
Organism: Physeter macrocephalus; assembly: GCF_002837175.3. Classification (NCBI taxonomy): domain Eukaryota; kingdom Metazoa; phylum Chordata; class Mammalia; order Artiodactyla; family Physeteridae; genus Physeter; species Physeter macrocephalus. The sequence goes on from NC_041215.1 coordinate 78,490,886, forward strand.
GCCACCGCAATGAGAAGCCCACGCACTGCAACAAAGAGTAGCCCCTGCTCGCCGCAACCAGGGAAAGCCTGCGCAGCAATGAGGAACCAATGCAGCCAAAAATAAATAATTAATTTAATTTAAATAAATAAATAAATAAATAAATAACTTTCCTGAGATCATCTGGTTTATAGGTAGCCTGCTAGAATCAGAGCCCAGGGCTCTGACTATATGTTTTATGTTCAAACTGTTACACTTGTGCTCTCACAAATGCTTTCATTAAGGGATCTGGGACTGATCCAATTTACTGGTGATTTATCTATATTTGACTTACAAAAATTAAGTTGAGGGGCTTCCCTGGTGGCTCAGTGGTTAAGAATCCGCCTGCCAATGCAGGGGACACGGGTTTGAGCCCTGGTCCAGGAAGATCCCACATGCCGTGGAGCAGCTAAGCCCGTGCGCCACAACTACTGAGCCTGCGCTCTAGAGCCCGAGCTCACTGCAACTAGAGAAAGCCTGCGTGCAGCAACAAAGACCCAACGCAGCCAAAAGTAAATAAATAAAATAAATAAAAACAAAAAAAATTAAGTTGAAATTGCCTTTTCAAAATTTATATATAATCAGAAATTAGAATTGAAACCCACGTAACTAACATGGTAAAGAACTAAAGCAGGGCCAAACACACTAGTAGAAAAAGGACATGAAGAGACATTTCACCAAAAATAGACTATTTACTGTTGATGATGATAAAAACATATGTAAATTTTCACTATTGAGGGGGCTGGAGAAATGGATACTCTCTTAAATTATTAGAAGCTTAAACTGACATATTTCTAAATTGCATCTGTCTATTATTCTGTATCAAAATGGGCATACTTTTTGACCCAGGCATTTCCCAACTAAGAATATGTGCTGAGCTTATCGGCAAACATGTACATCTGATAAATATACAGTGATGTTTTTATAGTCATGAAAAATTAGAAACAATCTAAATGTTCAACAATAGAGAACTGGGTAAACGAATTCGGGTATTCCCATTCAGTGAAAATTAAGCTGCTGTGGAAAACGATGATCTCAATCCATAATTACTGACATGGAAAAATAAAACAGCTTATAGACAATATATATTTGCCAAATGAAGAACTGCTTTGAGATGATATCCACTGAATTTCCATCACTATCACACACACACACACAAAAAGGGTTATGAAGCTACATCGATATTTTAATGCTGTCAAGGAGAGAGTGGAATTCATATTTTTATCCTAGACTCTGAAATGAGTCCCTTCACCTTTCTGGTTCCCTCCTCTGTAAAAGAGAAGGTTAAAAAATAGAATTATTAGAATCTTTCCAGTTCTAAAATTTAAACGCACACTCACTAAAGAGAATTAAATATGACACAAGAATGTGTTGGACCCCATCCAGAGCATGCTAGTTAACCGAGGTACCAAGTTCAGGTATGATGGGGCTAGGACAGTGCTGAGCACATTGCTAGGCAAGTGGAACGGGCTTTGCATTTCTGTTCACTGCCACCGCCTATCTAGGAGATAAAATGAAATTGTCAATGAGAGAAAAAGTCAGGCTGATGATTGTTACTGCTGCTGGGGTATCATCACATCAGGGTAAAACAAAAACTTTAAGTGCACCGGGATTCAGAGTTTGATAAGATTTTAGAACCTGCCAAAACTCTACTGAAACATGTGGATATGTCTAAAACAAATAAGATACTGTCAGAAACAGAATTTGACTTGTCTATCAGCACCTTTGAAAACAATGTGCTTGCAATTTCTTAGGGATGATAATTACTTCACATGGTAGTGGCATTTGTGCAGAGTTTTTGTCTGCCTAGATCAAATCCTTGGCTGTGTGTTCTAACTTGGTGGAAATAGCAGAACCAGCGGCAGTCCAAAGGTCTCAAATCATCCTTGTGCATCCACTCATTTTGTTTTTCTACTCTGGCTTTTACCCCAGAGGAGATAATGCATTGTCTCCAGGGAATTCAGAGACTATCGTATATGTCTTATAGAATCTAAAGGAGATTGAATAATACATACACATGTAAAGTTGCATGTATAGTTATTGACATTAAGTGCTCCATTAAACAATGAAATGTCACAGTGTACCAATTTTTCAGGACATGTTGCCATGGATACCCAATGTGATAGAGGTAGGGAAAGAGTTGCTTAGGAATTCGATGATTTCATTTTGAGGTGAAGTGAAAAATAAACTGTTTAGAGATAGGAACCATTCAACTAGTTGTTCATATATACAAATACTTGTTTTCAAAATCATCAGTCTTTCAAAATGAGTATCGATTAATGACAGTTAATTTATATTGTCTGTTGTTTTGTAAGCCAAAAAGCTAGGCAGAATTCTTCATTTCAGCTAGGAAATTGTGTGGCATATAGATATTCTTAAGAGAAAATATTTTAATCAAAGAAGAATGAAACAAAAAAATCAAATGTAGAAATACAGAAAGGTGGCAGGAGGCTAGTAGGAGGCAAGTTCTCCAAGGGTCTGCTCAGATGCACTCAGTACTGTGAACCCTCAGGTAGCCTTTGGATTGATTACAAAGCAAAGATTTGGGAAAGGAACAAGTTTTAAGAATTAATAAGATGGCACAGAAGCAGTGGTAAGGATGGCAGCTAACTAGTTTGATATGATTTCATGTCCTCCTCTGTGTCTAAGAGCAGTTTGCAACCAGGACTAATTCTAATTCTCCGGTTTCCTGGAGGTATCCCTGATCTCACCCCCAACACTCCCCAGTGGAATTCTCATCTCTAATCGAATAGATTCCAAAACAAGTTCCCTGGAATGGAAGGACAGGGCTCCTAAGGAAATGGGTGTTCATCTAACTGTGTTCTCAACCATGTACATTTTGTTGACAATAGAAAGATTTTTTGGAATTGATGCTCCCTTATTCCATCTCTGCTTCCCTTAATACAAGTCATTATTCTCTCTCCTTCCAGTATCTATTTTCCCTTTCTAATCCGTCTACCATATGGATACCAAAACAAACAAACCAAAAAAAAAACTCACCAGGTCAGAGCATGTCATTTCTGCACCAGACACTTTTGATAGTTCTCCATTACTTATAGAATAAATTCTAACTGCTTAATATGACATTGGGGAATTCCCTAGCAGTCCAGTGGTTAGGACTCCAGCTTCCACTGCAGGGGGCCTGGGTTCGATCCCGGTTGGGGAATTAAGATCCCACAAGCCCCTCAGCCTAAATAAATAAATAAGTAAATAATACAAGGAATAAGATTTTTTTTTAAAGTGCACATTTTAAAAAATATATAACATTAGCCCCCTTTAAGAAAGTTCAGCCCCAGTAAAACTCTTCAACCTCTTATGCTACTTTCCACTCATGCAGGCTGTATATCAGCTTCATGAGAGGACAGGACGTTCTCCAAATGGGCAATGCGCTTTCCTGCCTCCAGCTGAAATGCATGTCTACCTGCTCCCAGCCTGTCAGAGGCCTGTTGTCCTTAAAATACCCCTCCTTCAAAGCTCTTATTCCTCTCCTCCCCTCCTCCCAGGGGAGCTAAAATGTCCCTCTGTTTTCACAGAGGTTTGTTTACACCTCTACTGAGCACTTAGGTTGCTTTTGTAAGACTTTCCTCTACCCCATCAGGATGTGTAGCATAGTGGTTAGAAGTACAGGCTCAGCGTCCTGTGGTGGCTGGAAGTACAGCTCTGAGGTGGTCATCCTGCGTTTGAATCTATCTCAGCTGTTCTACTTATTAGCTTTGTGACCCAGGGCAAGTTAATTAACCACTAAATCTCTATTAGAAACTGTAGATAACATAACATGGGTAGCTCTCTCATAGGCTCGTTTAAGGAGTTAGATAACACAAGAAGCATTTAACCCAGTGCCTAGCACACACTAAGCATTAAACAAATGTTAGAAATATACACTGTGTCTCTTTTTATCTCTTCCATCTCCGAGCTCCCAGTGGTACTTTATTTATAGTCGGTACTCAAAAATATTTATTGATTCAAAACCGTGGCTCGTTTTTATTTTTTGGCTGCGTTGGGTCTTCGTTGCTGCACACGGGCTTTCTCTAGTTGCGGTGCTCGAGGTCTACTCTTCGTTGTGGTGCACAAGCTTCTCATTGTGGTGTCTTCTGTTGTTGTGGAGCATGGGCCCTAGGCACGCAGGCTTCAGTAGTTGTGGCACGCAGACTCAGTAGTTGTGGCTCACGGGCTTAGTTGCTCCGTGGCATGTGGGATCTTCCAGGACCAGGGCTCAAACCCGTGTCCCCTGCATTGGCAGGAGGAGTCTCAACCACTGAGCCACCAGGGAAACCCAGAAAACCGTGGCTCATTTCTATAGGGTCCTCAGTAAGTGTTTCTCTATTAAGCAAGTGATGGAGATATATAAAATTTAGGGAGCAATATTTTGAAATGCTTTACCTAAATATCTGACTATTTTAAGAGGGCAAGTTAATTTACATGTAAATCCTGAATTTTAGAAGACTCTATAGTAGTAAAGCAATGAAAACTTTTAAGTCCTTTATCCATAGAGCTGATGTCATTATTTTTATCCACAGTAATAAAAGTGGATACGATCTGAAAACAGATTGGGTAACATGTAGAGAGATGGCTCACAATTTGGAAACTCCAAATTGACACTAACTTCCTGGAAGAAGCTCTCTCACAATAACTGTAACAGAAAGGACTTCGTGGAAGGAGAGACGAGGTTAGAGTTTGATGCAGAGTGAGGGCATTTGGGGACTATAGCATCTGTAGGGCTTGAGAATGTTAAATACGGTCATAAAATGAAGAGACAGTTGAGAGCATACCTTCATAAAATTAAAGAAACTTAAAAGTTGAAAAGGATCTCACAAGTCCCGTTTTCCTAATTTTGTCTGCACATCAGAATGACCTGGTGGGCTTGTTAACATACACATAGCTTGACCCTACTTCCAAGAATTCTGATTTAGTAGTTCCAGAATAGAACCTAGGTGCGCGCATGTGTGTGTGTGTGTGTGTGTGTGTGTGTGTGTTTAAATAATTATCCCTGATGTAACAGGTCAGTGGACTGACACTGGCATTTAGAAAGCGCTGATCTCCCCTAACCAGAGATTCTCATTATGGGATGATTTGCTCCATCATCTGGTTATCTGGACGCTTTAAATACCTCTGGTAATTGGAACTTACACTAAGACACCCTTTCTTCTTTTGCACTGCCCACTTTTAAAGGCCTTTGTTGGTTTTAGTTAGAATTTGCTACCTTTTAACTCTGCCCATTGGTTCTAGTACTGTCTGCTGGAGCCATATAAATTGGGTTTGACACCTCTGCCATCTGCAGCCTTCAGATATTTGGAGACAGTTATGATGCCCTTTTTAAAATCTTCTTTTATTTAGGCTGTAGAACCCTCTCCATCCTCAGTGTGCTATGGCTTCAACTTAATTCAGAAGCCATATAGCCATATATTAAGGACTTAGTATATGCCAGAACTGTGCTGGAAGTTGGAGAACCCATGGGGATCTTACATTTGAACTAGGAGAGATGAACTTGTAAATAGATACCTTCAGTACAGAGGCAGTGGTGTAAAGTGTGGGTTCTGGAGTCAGACTCTTCTTGGAATCCCTAGTTCAACCACTTGACTAGCTTAGTCTTTCAACAAGCTTTTTGTGCCCTGATTTCCTCATTCTAGGGTGAGAATACTAATATGACCTGTCGCAGAGTACCTTTGAGGGAATTAAAGGTTTTCAGTACAATGCTTGGCATACAGTAAGTGTTCAGTACATTTTGGATAAAAAATAAGCTAAGGGCAATAATAGTGATAGGAACAAAGAGGATGGATTACAACTTGGAAGGCAAAGTTTATGTGGTACTGAAATAAAAATATTGAATTAAAGTTTCCATGTTCAAATTAGGTGAATTTGTACATGGTTTTACACATACATAGAGACATAAAGAGCATTTAATCCTTGTGGAATTAAATACATTTACTCACATCCTTCTTAACACTTACTTTTATAATTTAGGTAGCATCTGATTCAGTTAGTATGATAGGAAAAGTAGTTGACATGTTAAAAGGCTTCGTAAGAACAAGAACCTGAAAAGATTTCAATGGATGAGAGCAATGGGCCAACAGACGGAAATGAAAAATCTTATACCTAGACTGTGGAGAGCTAAGTGTAGGCAGAAGGTGAGGAAGATATGGCTTAAGGGAAGGACATTTTAGATTTGGTTTATTATGAGTTAAAATGTGATATATTTGCCAGAAAAGTTAATGTGATTTTCAAACCGTGATAAGAGAAATTTAGGATCCTGAACAATTGAAGATCATGCCCTATTCTCTGTTTAAAGTTCTAGATCTGTTCTTACTTTGCTCTTATTAACTGGGATGTTGGGCAAGTCAGCTAACTTCCCTGGAACTTAGTTTCTTCACCTATAGTATGGGGATAACTCCTGCTTAGTTGTATTTCCTTTGAATTGTAAAGATCAAATATAATGAATACAAGTGGGACTGCTGTCACTTTAGAGAATTTTGTCACATTTTATTCATATGGTTCAAAACCCTCTTTCCGGGGCTTCCCTGGTGGCGCAGTGGTTGAGAGTCCGCCTGCTGATGCAGGAGACACGGGTTCGTGACCGGTCCGGGAAGATCCCACATGCTGCGGAGCGGCTGGGCCCGTGAGCCATGGCCTCTGAGCCTGCACGTCTGGAGCCTGTGCTCCGCAAAGGGAGAGGCCACAACAGTGAGAGGCCCGCGTACCGCAAAAAAAAAAAAAAAAAAAAA
>NC_041215.1:78497862-78587674 GCF_002837175.3 Physeter macrocephalus
CCGCGACGGGAGAGGCCACAACAGAGGGAGGCCCGCATGACACACACACACACACACACACACACACACACACACACACACACAAAAGCCTAATTCCTAAATGAGATGGCCATGGGGACAGGGATACAGAAATGTATATGTTAGTTTGGAATATAATGTTAGTAAAGTTTATCCTAAATTAGGACAAAGGCATTAAGAGGTGAAGTCAGAAGCCCCATAATTTATACAGATCAACTAATAATAATACGTGCAATCCTTTATTGAACTCTTCCCTTATACCAGCACTCTGTGTGCATAGGTAACACCCCTGTTGAGTTAGGGGTTACTACCAATACACAGGTGAAGCAATGGAGAGAAGTGGATTTATATGCCCCAAGACACATAGTAAGTGGTAGAACTCGAATTTGAATCCATGCCTTCCTGGCTTCCACCATACGCATAGGCAACTGGACCTCTCTTAACTGAAGCGTACCTAGTTGAAGACCTCCCACACCTAGTTACACATTTCTTTTTGATTCTAACAAGAGAAATATAATGAATTAATCTAGAGGCAAAAATTTTATGAAAACTATTGAAATAACAAGGGAAAGTTTTATTTTTCCTCTGATACTACGTTTATCTCACACGCCTCCTTGATGCCCTCTCCAGTGTTTCTTCTCATGGTAGTTTTCTAACTGCAGCTCCCAAAAAGCAGCTTGGTTTGGGTTTATGCATCTGCAAAAGATCCTTTGACAGAGTAGCAGATGGAAAACATTATGGTTACATTGACTTTAATTAAAAGTTTTCATGCTGTTCTTTGCATTATTTCTCCCACAGCTATTTGTAGACTCTGTTTAAGATCATGATTTTAGGATCTTAGTGGGCTGATTCTTTCCTGAAAGTTCAAAATGATAGATCATTTCCTGTTCAAATAGAGTTTCCTTCAAATTCCATTAAACAAGAACCTGTTTTATCTGTGATAATTTTAAAATGAAAAATTTTCAACTGTTTTATAATAAAATATGCTTCAGGGAACTGTAAACATTCTTCAACTCAATTTTAGAAATCTTAAACATTGAAAACAGAATTACAGAAATATGTGACACTATGTCAATAAATAGTAACATTTCTGGAGTGGTTACTAGGGAGGGTAAGCTCATACATTTGTTATTTCATTTCATTCTCACCACAACTCTGTGAGGTAGGCACTACCACATCTCATCAAATCTAAAATGCCTTCAGTTTAAAATGAGCCATTAATTTATGCACCACTAAGAATGCTGCCAATGAAAACTGCAAGATGACCACCAGCTGCAATACAACCTTGATTTCAGTGATATCTGAAGAAATAAATGTACATCTTAGAATCCATGAAATACATCAGTATCAGTTTTACATATGAGGAAACTGAGACAGAGAATTAAATAACTTGCCTGAGGGGCTTCCCTGGTGGCGCAGTGGGTAAGAATCCGCCTACCAATGCAGGAGACACAGGTTCGAGCCCTGGTCCGGGAAGATCCCACATGCCATGGAGCAACTAAGCCCTTGTGCCACAACTACTGAGCCTGCGCTCTAGAGTCCATAAGGCACAACTACTGAGCCCACGTGCCACAACTACTGAAGCCCGCACGCCTAGAGCCCCTTCTCCACAGCAAGAGAAGCCACCGCAATGAGAAGCCCACGCACTGCAACAAAGAGTAGCCCCTGCTCGCCGCAACCAGGGAAAGCCTGCGCAGCAATGAGGAACCAATGCAGCCAAAAATAAATAATTAATTTAATTTAAATAAATAAATAAATAAATAAATAACTTTCCTGAGATCATCTGGTTTATAGGTAGCCTGCTAGAATCAGAGCCCAGGGCTCTGACTATATGTTTTATGTTCAAACTGTTACACTTGTGCTCTCACAAATGCTTTCATTAAGGGATCTGGGACTGATCCAATTTACTGGTGATTTATCTATATTTGACTTACAAAAATTAAGTTGAGGGGCTTCCCTGGTGGCTCAGTGGTTAAGAATCCGCCTGCCAATGCAGGGGACACGGGTTTGAGCCCTGGTCCAGGAAGATCCCACATGCCGTGGAGCAGCTAAGCCCGTGCGCCACAACTACTGAGCCTGCGCTCTAGAGCCCGAGCTCACTGCAACTAGAGAAAGCCTGCGTGCAGCAACAAAGACCCAACGCAGCCAAAAGTAAATAAATAAAATAAATAAAAACAAAAAAAATTAAGTTGAAATTGCCTTTTCAAAATTTATATATAATCAGAAATTAGAATTGAAACCCACGTAACTAACATGGTAAAGAACTAAAGCAGGGCCAAACACACTAGTAGAAAAAGGACATGAAGAGACATTTCACCAAAAATAGACTATTTACTGTTGATGATGATAAAAACATATGTAAATTTTCACTATTGAGGGGGCTGGAGAAATGGATACTCTCTTAAATTATTAGAAGCTTAAACTGACATATTTCTAAATTGCATCTGTCTATTATTCTGTATCAAAATGGGCATACTTTTTGACCCAGGCATTTCCCAACTAAGAATATGTGCTGAGCTTATCGGCAAACATGTACATCTGATAAATATACAGTGATGTTTTTATAGTCATGAAAAATTAGAAACAATCTAAATGTTCAACAATAGAGAACTGGGTAAACGAATTCGGGTATTCCCATTCAGTGAAAATTAAGCTGCTGTGGAAAACGATGATCTCAATCCATAATTACTGACATGGAAAAATAAAGCAGCTTATAGACAATATATATTTGCCAAATGAAGAACTGCTTTGAGATGATATCCACTGAATTTCCATCACTATCACACACACACACACAAAAAGGGTTATGAAGCTACATCGATATTTTAATGCTGTCAAGGAGAGAGTGGAATTCATATTTTTATCCTAGACTCTGAAATGAGTCCCTTCACCTTTCTGGTTCCCTCCTCTGTAAAAGAGAAGGTTAAAAAATAGAATTATTAGAATCTTTCCAGTTCTAAAATTTAAACGCACACTCACTAAAGAGAATTAAATACGACACAAGAATGTGTTGGACCCCATCCAGAGCATGCTAGTTAACCGAGGTACCAAGTTCAGGTATGATGGGGCTAGGACAGTGCTGAGCACATTGCTAGGCAAGTGGAACGGGCTTTGCATTTCTGTTCACTGCCACCGCCTATCTAGGAGATAAAATGAAATTGTCAATGAGAGAAAAAGTCAGGCTGATGATTGTTACTGCTGCTGGGGTATCATCACATCAGGGTAAAACAAAAACTTTAAGTGCACCGGGATTCAGAGTTTGATAAGATTTTAGAACCTGCCAAAACTCTACTGAAACATGTGGATATGTCTAAAACAAATAAGATACTGTCAGAAACAGAATTTGACTTGTCTATCAGCACCTTTGAAAACAATGTGCTTGCAATTTCTTAGGGATGATAATTACTTCACATGGTAGTGGCATTTGTGCAGAGTTTTTGTCTGCCTAGATCAAATCCTTGGCTGTGTGTTCTAACTTGGTGGAAATAGCAGAACCAGCGGCAGTCCAAAGGTCTCAAATCATCCTTGTGCATCCACTCATTTTGTTTTTCTACTCTGGCTTTTACCCCAGAGGAGATAATGCATTGTCTCCAGGGAATTCAGAGACTATCGTATATGTCTTATAGAATCTAAAGGAGATTGAATAATACATACACATGTAAAGTTGCATGTATAGTTATTGACATTAAGTGCTCCATTAAACAATGAAATGTCACAGTGTACCAATTTTTCAGGACATGTTGCCATGGATACCCAATGTGATAGAGGTAGGGAAAGAGTTGCTTAGGAATTCGATGATTTCATTTTGAGGTGAAGTGAAAAATAAACTGTTTAGAGATAGGAACCATTCAACTAGTTGTTCATATATACAAATACTTGTTTTCAAAATCATCAGTCTTTCAAAATGAGTATCGATTAATGACAGTTAATTTATATTGTCTGTTGTTTTGTAAGCCAAAAAGCTAGGCAGAATTCTTCATTTCAGCTAGGAAATTGTGTGGCATATAGATATTCTTAAGAGAAAATATTTTAATCAAAGAAGAATGAAACAAAAAAATCAAATGTAGAAATACAGAAAGGTGGCAGGAGGCTAGTAGGAGGCAAGTTCTCCAAGGGTCTGCTCAGATGCACTCAGTACTGTGAACCCTCAGGTAGCCTTTGGATTGATTACAAAGCAAAGATTTGGGAAAGGAACAAGTTTTAAGAATTAATAAGATGGCACAGAAGCAGTGGTAAGGATGGCAGCTAACTAGTTTGATATGATTTCATGTCCTCCTCTGTGTCTAAGAGCAGTTTGCAACCAGGACTAATTCTAATTCTCCGGTTTCCTGGAGGTATCCCTGATCTCACCCCCAACACTCCCCAGTGGAATTCTCATCTCTAATCGAATAGATTCCAAAACAAGTTCCCTGGAATGGAAGGACAGGGCTCCTAAGGAAATGGGTGTTCATCTAACTGTGTTCTCAACCATGTACATTTTGTTGACAATAGAAAGATTTTTTGGAATTGATGCTCCCTTATTCCATCTCTGCTTCCCTTAATACAAGTCATTATTCTCTCTCCTTCCAGTATCTATTTTCCCTTTCTAATCCGTCTACCATATGGATACCAAAACAAACAAACCAAAAAAAAAACTCACCAGGTCAGAGCATGTCATTTCTGCACCAGACACTTTTGATAGTTCTCCATTACTTATAGAATAAATTCTAACTGCTTAATATGACATTGGGGAATTCCCTAGCAGTCCAGTGGTTAGGACTCCAGCTTCCACTGCAGGGGGCCTGGGTTCGATCCCGGTTGGGGAATTAAGATCCCACAAGCCCCTCAGCCTAAATAAATAAATAAGTAAATAATACAAGGAATAAGATTTTTTTTTAAAGTGCACATTTTAAAAAATATATAACATTAGCCCCCTTTAAGAAAGTTCAGCCCCAGTAAAACTCTTCAACCTCTTATGCTACTTTCCACTCATGCAGGCTGTATATCAGCTTCATGAGAGGACAGGACGTTCTCCAAATGGGCAATGCGCTTTCCTGCCTCCAGCTGAAATGCATGTCTACCTGCTCCCAGCCTGTCAGAGGCCTGTTGTCCTTAAAATACCCCTCCTTCAAAGCTCTTATTCCTCTCCTCCCCTCCTCCCAGGGGAGCTAAAATGTCCCTCTGTTTTCACAGAGGTTTGTTTACACCTCTACTGAGCACTTAGGTTGCTTTTGTAAGACTTTCCTCTACCCCATCAGGATGTGTAGCATAGTGGTTAGAAGTACAGGCTCAGCGTCCTGTGGTGGCTGGAAGTACAGCTCTGAGGTGGTCATCCTGCGTTTGAATCTATCTCAGCTGTTCTACTTATTAGCTTTGTGACCCAGGGCAAGTTAATTAACCACTAAATCTCTATTAGAAACTGTAGATAACATAACATGGGTAGCTCTCTCATAGGCTCGTTTAAGGAGTTAGATAACACAAGAAGCATTTAACCCAGTGCCTAGCACACACTAAGCATTAAACAAATGTTAGAAATATACACTGTGTCTCTTTTTATCTCTTCCATCTCCGAGCTCCCAGTGGTACTTTATTTATAGTCGGTACTCAAAAATATTTATTGATTCAAAACCGTGGCTCGTTTTTATTTTTTGGCTGCGTTGGGTCTTCGTTGCTGCACACGGGCTTTCTCTAGTTGCGGTGCTCGAGGTCTACTCTTCGTTGTGGTGCACAAGCTTCTCATTGTGGTGTCTTCTGTTGTTGTGGAGCATGGGCCCTAGGCACGCAGGCTTCAGTAGTTGTGGCACGCAGACTCAGTAGTTGTGGCTCACGGGCTTAGTTGCTCCGTGGCATGTGGGATCTTCCAGGACCAGGGCTCAAACCCGTGTCCCCTGCATTGGCAGGAGGAGTCTCAACCACTGAGCCACCAGGGAAACCCAGAAAACCGTGGCTCATTTCTATAGGGTCCTCAGTAAGTGTTTCTCTATTAAGCAAGTGATGGAGATATATAAAATTTAGGGAGCAATATTTTGAAATGCTTTACCTAAATATCTGACTATTTTAAGAGGGCAAGTTAATTTACATGTAAATCCTGAATTTTAGAAGACTCTATAGTAGTAAAGCAATGAAAACTTTTAAGTCCTTTATCCATAGAGCTGATGTCATTATTTTTATCCACAGTAATAAAAGTGGATACGATCTGAAAACAGATTGGGTAACATGTAGAGAGATGGCTCACAATTTGGAAACTCCAAATTGACACTAACTTCCTGGAAGAAGCTCTCTCACAATAACTGTAACAGAAAGGACTTCGTGGAAGGAGAGACGAGGTTAGAGTTTGATGCAGAGTGAGGGCATTTGGGGACTATAGCATCTGTAGGGCTTGAGAATGTTAAATACGGTCATAAAATGAAGAGACAGTTGAGAGCATACCTTCATAAAATTAAAGAAACTTAAAAGTTGAAAAGGATCTCACAAGTCCCGTTTTCCTAATTTTGTCTGCACATCAGAATGACCTGGTGGGCTTGTTAACATACACATAGCTTGACCCTACTTCCAAGAATTCTGATTTAGTAGTTCCAGAATAGAACCTAGGTGCGCGCATGTGTGTGTGTGTGTGTGTGTGTGTGTGTGTGTTTAAATAATTATCCCTGATGTAACAGGTCAGTGGACTGACACTGGCATTTAGAAAGCGCTGATCTCCCCTAACCAGAGATTCTCATTATGGGATGATTTGCTCCATCATCTGGTTATCTGGACGCTTTAAATACCTCTGGTAATTGGAACTTACACTAAGACACCCTTTCTTCTTTTGCACTGCCCACTTTTAAAGGCCTTTGTTGGTTTTAGTTAGAATTTGCTACCTTTTAACTCTGCCCATTGGTTCTAGTACTGTCTGCTGGAGCCATATAAATTGGGTTTGACACCTCTGCCATCTGCAGCCTTCAGATATTTGGAGACAGTTATGATGCCCTTTTTAAAATCTTCTTTTATTTAGGCTGTAGAACCCTCTCCATCCTCAGTGTGCTATGGCTTCAACTTAATTCAGAAGCCATATAGCCATATATTAAGGACTTAGTATATGCCAGAACTGTGCTGGAAGTTGGAGAACCCATGGGGATCTTACATTTGAACTAGGAGAGATGAACTTGTAAATAGATACCTTCAGTACAGAGGCAGTGGTGTAAAGTGTGGGTTCTGGAGTCAGACTCTTCTTGGAATCCCTAGTTCAACCACTTGACTAGCTTAGTCTTTCAACAAGCTTTTTGTGCCCTGATTTCCTCATTCTAGGGTGAGAATACTAATATGACCTGTCGCAGAGTACCTTTGAGGGAATTAAAGGTTTTCAGTACAATGCTTGGCATACAGTAAGTGTTCAGTACATTTTGGATAAAAAATAAGCTAAGGGCAATAATAGTGATAGGAACAAAGAGGATGGATTACAACTTGGAAGGCAAAGTTTATGTGGTACTGAAATAAAAATATTGAATTAAAGTTTCCATGTTCAAATTAGGTGAATTTGTACATGGTTTTACACATACATAGAGACATAAAGAGCATTTAATCCTTGTGGAATTAAATACATTTACTCACATCCTTCTTAACACTTACTTTTATAATTTAGGTAGCATCTGATTCAGTTAGTATGATAGGAAAAGTAGTTGACATGTTAAAAGGCTTCGTAAGAACAAGAACCTGAAAAGATTTCAATGGATGAGAGCAATGGGCCAACAGACGGAAATGAAAAATCTTATACCTAGACTGTGGAGAGCTAAGTGTAGGCAGAAGGTGAGGAAGATATGGCTTAAGGGAAGGACATTTTAGATTTGGTTTATTATGAGTTAAAATGTGATATATTTGCCAGAAAAGTTAATGTGATTTTCAAACCGTGATAAGAGAAATTTAGGATCCTGAACAATTGAAGATCATGCCCTATTCTCTGTTTAAAGTTCTAGATCTGTTCTTACTTTGCTCTTATTAACTGGGATGTTGGGCAAGTCAGCTAACTTCCCTGGAACTTAGTTTCTTCACCTATAGTATGGGGATAACTCCTGCTTAGTTGTATTTCCTTTGAATTGTAAAGATCAAATATAATGAATACAAGTGGGACTGCTGTCACTTTAGAGAATTTTGTCACATTTTATTCATATGGTTCAAAACCCTCTTTCCGGGGCTTCCCTGGTGGCGCAGTGGTTGAGAGTCCGCCTGCTGATGCAGGAGACACGGGTTCGTTTGAATTGTAAAGATCAAATATAATGAATACAAGTGGGACTGCTGTCACTTTAGAGAATTTTGTCACATTTTATTCATATGGTTCAAAACCCTCTTTCCGGGGCTTCCCTGGTGGCGCAGTGGTTGAGAGTCCGCCTGCTGATGCAGGAGACACGGGTCCGTGACCGGTCCGGGAAGATCCCACATGCTGCGGAGCGGCTGGGCCCGTGAGCCATGGCCTCTGAGCCTGCACGTCTGGAGCCTGTGCTCCGCAAAGGGAGAGGCCACAACAGTGAGAGGCCCGCGTACCGCAAAAAAAAAAAAAAAAAAAAACAAAAACCAATAAACCTCTTTCCTTGATATGACTGACAATATTACTAGTTTTATTAACCATCTGGAATTTTAATTAACTAAAATTTAAATAACTAAAATCTTAGAGATTGTGCCGTATACTTTATTGTTCGTCTTGCTTTGCATTCAGTAGAAATATGGACATCAAAGTTGTTGGTAAATGGTGAATTATTTTTTACCTCTTTTAATTTGTATTTTGACTGGCAAACATAACTGTGCATTAAACTGACCAAGGTATTTTAGAATAAGTTGTACTGAAAACCTCAACGGCATCCAGGGCTAAGATTAGGTATAGCAAAAGCAGTATGAACTACCTCATTGCATAGCCAGTGTTCTACTTTTCGGGGAAAAGGATACTCCAGGAATATAGGAAAAGAACAAGGTGGTAGTTTCTTTTACACTCTTTGCTACTGGTGGCTTGTGCTTTTTGGGGGGGCGGGAATGGTCTCCTTTTCTCCATTCTTTCTCTGTCTCTCTGTCTCTCTGTCTTTCAACTGTTAGGACAACAAAAATGCATAATATGGAGATGAAGAGCCTGAAGATTACAGTTCTTTCTAATTATATTTTAAACCCAAACATGAACATTAGAATCCTTTTACACACAATATGACAGTTTTCCATCTGCCTTTCATTGACATTTTGTTTTGTGTTCTCTGTAGCTACCAGAGAGCCTCGATAGGGAAGGAAAGAGACAGAGGGTGAGAAAGAAAGGGAGAGTCTAAATGACAGTCTTTTGAATAGTGTAAGTTCAATCTCTAAAACAAAAAGCACGATCTTTTTTTCCCCTAAATAATGTGCTCTCCAGCTTCACCTCTCATCCTGAGAAACATGAAAGAGAAAGTAAAAGAGGTGACCCAAATCACAGAGTGCCTTTGATAGGAGAAATTCAGCTGTTTTGAACACTTAAAATCAAAGGAAGTGGTTTCCCTAATTACATGAACTATGTGAAATCTCTCAGAATAGCTCTTCCACCCCAGGATTCCTTGCACTTTAGAAGTTTGCATAAAAAGCTCACATGGAGAATCAGATGCAAAGTGTTTGATTCAGATTTTATTAGGCAGAAGAGTGCCCACATCCATCCTGCAGTTTGCCAGCTGCTCGGGTTGGGACCACTATACCTGGTTTTGATGTGGATGTCTTTCAGACCTGCAACATTAAGATCTTTGTTCTATCCTTTTCTTACAAGGAGCACCACTTTTCAGGAGCAGTAGCTGTGAAAATATTCAGAAGATTGGTCTTCCCAATTTCTCTCTCAACCTGAAATGGATCCATAGCTGTGTTTGTGAACTTTGCATGGGAAAACGTGATTTCCTGGGTTGGCTGCTGGGTCGTGTTAAAGTGTTAGATTTTATTAAGCTCTTCATTATATTTTAATATTTTGAATATAATCATTTACCATAAAATTTATATGTAAATTTCCCCATTTACTCTCAGCATCTAGAAATCTGCCAAAACACTTGGCCTAAAGAATAGTGATTATAGCTGTATTAAATCTTTTGTATTTTGATAGTCACCTTGTTATTGAGGCATACAGGGTGGTACAGGTGTGTAGAGAAGAGAATTACAGATATCCTGAGTTCTCTGTTTGGGGAGGCAAGCATCAGTATGAAGGCACCAGAAGACAGAAGCATCCATCTTAATTAAAATGTCAGCTTGATAGCTTCCCTGGTGGTGCAGTGGTTAAGAATTCACCTGCCAATACAGGGGACACGGGTTCGAGCCCTGGTCTGGGAAGATCACACATGTCGCAGAGCCCGTGCGCCACAACTACTGAGCCTGCGCTCTAGAGCCTGCGAGCCACAACTACTGAATCCTGTGTGCCTAGAGCTTGTGCTACACAACAAGAGAAGCCACCGCGATGAGAAGCCCACGCACTGCAACGAAGAGTGGCCCCCGATCGCCGCAACTAGAGAAAGCCCGCCCACAGCAACGAAGACCCAACGCAGCCAAAATTAAATACAACAAATAAATTTTTTAAAAAATTCCTCCATAAAGTACTGACTTGAATTGTAACCCACATAAAATGTCCTGACACTAGGACTGTTGTCTCTTGGGCAGCGAGGTTTAAGTAAAAGAAAATTAAAGTGCCCTTCAACCAACCAACCTACAAAAATCTATTTAAACAATTACATAGCAATTTCTTTGTACTTTAAGAATCCTCATTTATTTCAGAGAAATAGCTTATTTGAAAAGATACATAGATTGATAAGTATTTGTCATTTTAGAGAGAATATTTAAAATCTGAGCGTGTGCATGACTTTGAACTATGGGACTTTTTTCTTTTTTTGTGTGTTGTGAACTAATTATGGATGGATAAAGATTTGGCTGTTTTGTAGATAGTCTCATCAGTATAATAAGAGAAAGGAGATTTGAAGGATGACGAAGGATTGATACTGTGGTAGGGGTTTTGCTTAATAGGTAGGTTTTCACATAATTGTGAAAAGGTCTGTTACCTCAGAAACCTAATATAATATTCAAAATGAAATTTTTAAAAAAATATTTATTTATTTATTGGCTCTGTTGGCTCTTAGTTGCAGCATGTGGGATCTTTCGTTGCGGCACGCAGGCTTCTCTCTAGTTGTGGTGCGTGGGCTCCAGAGTGCATGGGCTCAGTAGTTGCAGTGCACGGCCTCTCTAGTTGTAGCGTGCGGGCTCGGTAGTTGCAGCACGCGGGCTTAGTTGCCATGCGGGCTTAGCTGCCCTGCAGCATGTGAGATCTTAGTTCCCTGACCAGGGATTGAACCGGTGTTCCCTGCATTGCAAGATGGATTCTTAACCACCGGGCCACCAGGGAAGTCCCTCAAACTGAAATTTTAATAGCTATTTTAGTCCAACAGTCCCAAACCCCCATTTTAAAAATCAGTAATTTGAAGTTAAGAACTGTTATATTGGGTAGCAATAAATTCAGCTGTAGGGCCCAGGCGTTTGGTTTGCCTCTTTGGAGCTCTTGTCAGGAGCACACTCTCAAGTTCCTACTGCATCTGTTATTTTTCAAATGACGTTAAACTGCCTACACTATGCTTGTTATGAGAGAGAAGGTTAAATATGCTTGAATGAAAAGTGTTTGATAACACTTTAACATTAGCAGTAAAAGGTCATTTTGCTCTTCTTCTTCCTAGTATTTCTAGCAACTAAAAAATAGTGCCACATAAATCACAATTCAGCTTCTTGTTCACAATCAAGACTGTATCTAAATCATCCCAGAGACTGAGAATTATATGTCATGTTAAAATTCCACCACCTCTCTGGAAAACTGGTTCTGTAATCCTTACCATTCAGAAGTCTGCTTAATGGCTGGCTTAAATAACTTTTGTTAAGGTTTTAACTCAGTATCCCTTGCATTATCCTCAAATGATTATAAATAATATTATTCAGATAGTGCTTTTACCATTTACAAAACACTGTTAATATTATATCATTCCATTTACAAAATGATGAAACAGGTTCAGTGTGGCTCCCAAAATTATACCTTAGAAACCAGAGCTTAATCTTAGGTTTTTTGGGTCTGGATCCAATACTCTTTACCCACGATAGAATCTCAGCTTTGGAAAAGACCTTAATTGACCATATTTCTGATGCCTGGCTCTCCTCTTCAAAATTCTGCCACGAATGGGCATTTAGCATCTGTTTGAATTATGATTACTAGATGGAGAATTCACTGACCTTCTGGGACAATCCACTTCACCTTTGGAAAACTGTGACCATCACAAAGTTCTTGTCTGAGTTATTCTGAGTCTATACCAAGTGCTAACAGTACATCTTTGGCCAATAATAAAAGGAATAATGTAATACTGTAATGTGATTTTAAAAAACAACATTAAAATTTTACTCCTCAGAAAACTCTTACCAAATGACATTTATTAAGTACTTGATTGTCCCCTAATTTTTAATTTTAAGTAATATAGCTTCATTTATTGTAGCTTTTTAGTTTTCTGTCAATTTTTAACAATTTTTCTTGTTTTTTGGAATCTCTTTCTAGTATTAAAGTGACTAGTTCATACTTAAGTGAAGAAACCAATTGGGTATAGTATACTAATAATAGAAAAGTAGAGTCCTAAATACTATATTTTACACACTTCAGTATCATGCCTCTTTTTAAAGTTTATACTTGGACTTCCCTGGTGGCACAGTGGTTAAGAATCTGCCTGCCAATGCAGGGGACACGGGTTCGAGCCCTGGTCCAGGAAGATCCTACATGCCACGGAGCAACTAAGTCCATGTGCCACAACTACTGAGCCTGCACTCTAGAGCCCACAAGCCACAACTACTGAGCCTGCAGGCCACAACTACTGAAGCCCTTATACTGCAACTGCTGAAGTCCGCGTGCCTAGAGCCCATGCTCTGCAACAAGAGAAGCCACTGCAATGAGAAGCCCGCGCACCGCAACGAAGAGTAGCCCCTGCTCACTGCAACTAGGGAAAGCACGCATGCAACAACGAAGACCCAATGCAAAAAAAAAAAGTGATACATGTTCATTGTAAAACAAAATAAAATCAAACATTACAGTAGAGTAGAAAGCAAAAAAGGCAAAAAATTTCTCCTCCCTACAATCCTATTCTCTAAAACTTCTCAGTTTGTGAATGACTTAACAAATTGATTTTTTCTCTGCATTTATAACTGTGCTAATACTGTCTCCACCCCATAAAAAAATAGATCATCCAAAAAAGAGAATCATGTGGGAAATTTGTGATGGAACTGCCTGTATCTTGACTTTTGTGGAGATCAGTTGAATACATGTATGATAAAATTGTGTAGAACTAAACACACACACACACACACACAAGTGCATATAAAACTGGTGAAATCTGAATAAGGTCTGTGGATTGTATCAATGTCAATTTCCTGGTTATGTTTTTGTACTGTAGTTATGCAAGTTGTTACCATTAGGGTACACTGTGTAAAGAGTATATGGGATCTCTCTGTATTATTATTTTTATTGAGTATAGTTGCTTTACAATGTTGTGTTAGTTTCTGCTATACAATGAAGCTAATCAGCTATATGTATACCTATATCCCCTCCCTCTTGGACCTCCCTCCACACGCCCCCCCCCCCCATCCCACACATCTAGGTCACCACAGAACACCGAGCTGAGCTCTCTGAATCTATAATTATCTCAAAATAAAAAGTTAAAAAATTGGATCATGCTGTTATATATATACTAACTTGCAACTTGAACTTTTAACTTTGTATATTGAGGTACCATGTGACTATATATAGAGCTACCTCATTCCTTTTAATAACATTTATACTTTGTGTTTAAATAATATTCATTTGTTTACCTTTTCTTTATTATACTAAATTATATTCTTGGCCAATGTACAATAAAAATTTACTAAACATGTGAAGAAACATGAAAATGTTTCAAAAGAAACAAACTATGAGCTGACCCAGATGTTGTAATTAGCAAACAAAGACTTTAAAGCAGCTTTTATAAACATGTTCAAGAACTTAGAGAAAACCATGGCCCTAATGAGAGAATAGAGTGGGAAATTCCGCAGAGAAATGGAAACTAAAAATTCTAGACCTGCAAAACTGCATTTTCTGAAATGTAAATTTTACTAGATGGGGCTTAACAGTAGATTAGGAAATGAAACGGAAGTGTTAGTATATGTAAAAACAGATTAATAGGGTTTATCAAATCTGAAGGACATAAGAAAAAAAGACTGAAAAAATTGAACACTCAGTAATATAAGATAATATCAGTCAATCTGATATACATATAATTGGAATTCCAGGGGGAAAAAAAGGAGGATGAACAGAAAAAAATTGGAAGAAATGATGACTTAAAGTTCTCCGACTTTGGTAAAAAGCATACACTTATAGCTCCAAAAAGCTCAGCAAGGGCTTCCCTGGTGGCACAGTGGTTAAGAATCCTCCTGCCAGTGCAAGGGACATGGGTTTGAGCCCTGGTCTGGGAAGATCCCACATGCCACAGGGCAACTAATCCCACACACTACAACTACTGAGCCTGCACTCTAGAGCCCGCATGCCACAGCTAAAGCCCGCATGCCTAGAGCCTGTGTTCCGCAACAAGAGAAGCCACCACAATGAGAAGCCTGCACACCACAACGAAGAGTAGCCCCCACTCACCACAGCTACAGAAAGCCCACGTGCAGCAGCAAAGACCCAATGCTGCCAAAAATAAATAAATAAAATAGATAAATAAAATAAATAAATTTATTTTTAAAAAAAAGCTCAGCAAACCCCAAGCAGGATAAATTAAAAACAAAAATCAAAACCAAAAACACTACACCTAGTCACATCATAGCTAAACTGATAAAAATCAAAGGTAAAAGAAAAATAGCAAAAACAGCCAGAGAAAGATGACACATACATAAAGAAGAAAAATAATACAAATTTCTGGTAATTTCTCCTCAGAAACAATGGAGGCCAGAGGCATTTTTAAAGTGCTGGGTGAAAAAAAGAACTGTCAACAGAATTTCTATATCCAGTTAAAGTATTCTTTAAAACTGAAGGTGAAGTAGACACATTTTTAGATAAATGAAAATTGAGACAGTTAGTTGCCAGCAGATCTGCACTACAAGAAATGGTAATTTTTAATATGAGGATAAATATAAAAGACAATCTTTTTATTTTGTTAATTTCTTCCAAAGACAGCTGTTTAGAGGAAGAGTTGTTCTGTCATATGGATTTTATAATGTATGTACTTTAAATTACATAATGCAAATGACACAAAGGGTGGGGGCATAAGAAAATTACTTACAGTTTATGTGTAGCACAAAATTAAATCTAGTAGACTGTGATAAAGGTACAGATTGAATTCCTAGAGCAACCACACACACACACACACACACACACACACACACACACACAGGGTATTGTGTAAAAGCCAATGGAGAAATGAAATACCAAAAAAAAAAATTATTAATCACAATGAAGACAGGGAAGGAGAAAAAGAGGACCAAAAAAACAAATGGAACAAATGGAAAAGATAACAGTATAGTAAACTTAAAGCGATCAACATATATAATAACATTATGTATAAAAGAATTAAGCACCCCAGTTACATATCAGAGATTGTCAAACTGGATAAAAAAAGCAAGACCCAACTATAAACTATATTCAAGAAATGTATTTTAAATATTAAAGATCTGTTGAAAGTAAAAAGATGAAGATATCTTACACATCTGGAAAGCATAATAAAGGTGCTGTGGTTCAGGAACCAAAAATATTACCAGAGATAAGGATATTGATTTAATAATGACCAAAGGGTCAATTCCTTAAAAGATATAACAATCGTAATTGAGTATGTAAATAATGACTAAGCTTCAAAATACATGAAACAAAACTACCAGAACTAAAGACAGAAATAGACAAATCCATCATTATATTTGTAAATTTTAAACATCCCTCTCTAGGGAAATAAGAACAAAGGGCAAAGTATGTGGGAAGGGATGTGGAATTTCCATCCTCTGTCCATGCATACCACTCTCCCAGCACCTCCATGTGTTCATCTACCTGGAAGCCCTCTGAAGCCTGTTCTTTTGGATTTCTATGGAGACTATTACATAGGCACAATTGATTAAATCATTGGCCCTTGGCGATTGATTCAACCTTCAGCCCCTCTGCCCTGCCTGGAGGTCAGGGGGATGGGACTGAAAGTTCCAACCCCCCTAATCACGTGTCTGGTGCTCCTGGCAACCAGCTGCCATCCTTAGGTGTTTTCTAAGAGTCGTCTCATTAACATAACACAAGGTACCTTTGTTGCTCTCAGTATTTAGGGAATTCCAAGGGTTTTAGGAGCTCTTGCCAGAAATGGGAACGAAGACCAAATATATATTTCTTATTATAAATCATAATATCACATACTTTATTCCTTTTATTGCCAAATAATATTCCATTGTATGAATATACCACATTTTATTTATCCATTCATCAGTTGATAGACTTGTGGATTTTTTCTACTTTCTGCCTATTACGAATAATGCTGTTATGAATGTTTGTGTATGGACATATGTTTTTAATTTTCTTTAATTTTAGTTGCTGAGTCAGATGGTAACTATATGTTTATTATTTGAGTAACTGTCAGATGGTTTTCCAAAGTGGCTATACCATTTTACATTCCCACCAGAAGGGAATGAGGGTTCTAATTTCTCTACATTTTCACCAGCACTTGTTATTGTCTTTTTTTTATTATAGCCATCCTAGTGGGTATGAAATGGCATTTCATCGTGTTTTTTAAAATTTAATTAATTTATTTTTTTTTAAATGTATTTATTGTATTTTATTTATTTTTGGCTGCATTTGGTTGTCATTGCTGTGTGAGGGCTTTCTCTAGTTGTGGCGAGTGAGGGCTACTCTTCGTTGCAGCACGCGGGCTTCTCATTGAGGTGGCTTCTCTTGTTGCGGAGCATAGGCTTTAGGCATGCGGGCTTCAGTAGTTGTGGCATGCAGGCTCAGTAGTTGTGGCTCATGGGTTCTAGAGTGCATACTCAGTAGTTGTGAGACACAGGCTTAGTTGCTCTGCGGCATGTGGGATCTTCCCAGACCAGGGATTGAATCCGTGTCCCCTGCATTGGCAGGCAGATTCTTAACCACTGCGCCACCAGGGAAGTCCCTCATTGTGGTTTTGATTTGCATTTTTCTAATGAATAATGATGTTGAACATTTTTTTGTATGCTTATTGACCATTTTTATCTTTTTTGGAGAACTGCTATTTAGATTCTTGCCCATTTTTTTTTTAATTAATTTATTTATTTTTGGCTGCGTTGGATGTCTGTTGCTGCGCGCAGGCTTTTCTCTAGTTGCGGCGAGCTGGGGCTACTCTTCGTTGCGATGTGCAGACTTCTCATTGCAGTGGCTTCTCATGTTGCGGAGCACAGGCTCTAGGCATGTGGGCTTCAGTAGTTGTGGCATGCAGGCTCAGTAGTTGTGGCTCATGGGTTCTAGAGTGCATACTCAGTAGTTGTGAGACACAGGCTTAGTTGCTCTGCGGCATGTGGGATCTTCCCAGACCAGGGATTGAACCCGTGTCCCCTGCATTGGCAGGAGGATTCTTAACCACTGCGCCACCAGGGAAGCCCTTTGCCCATTTTTTTTTTTTTTTTTTGTGGTATGCGGGCCTTCCCCTGCCGCGGCCTCTCCTGCCGCGGAGCACAGGCTCCGGACGCGCAGGCCCAGCGGCCATGGCCCACGGGCCCAGCCGCTCCGCGGCACGCGGGATCCTCCCAGACTGGGGCGCGAACCCGGCCCCCCCGCATCAGCAGGCGGACGCGCAACCACTGCGCCACCAGGGAAGCCCCCTTTGCCCATTTTTTAACGGGGTTGTCTTTCTATTATTAAGCAATAAGAGTTTGTATATATTCTAGATATAAGCCCTTTATCAGATATATGATTTATGGATACATTCTCCCATTCTATGAGTTGTCTTTTCATTTTCTTAGTGAAGCCTGTTGAAGCAGAAATGTTTTCAATTTTGATAAAGTCCAATTTATCTATTTTGTTGCTTGTACTTTTGGTATCATATCTAAGACAGCTCTGCCTAACCCAAGGTCATGAAGACTTACTCCTATATTTTCTTCTAAGAGCTTGATAGTTTTAGCTCATCATTTTTGTCTGTGATCCATTTTGAGTTAATCTTTCTGTATGGTGTGAGGAAGGGGTCCAACTTCATTTTTTTGTGTGCATGAATAATATCTTCTTACATCTTATTAGAATTTTGTTATAAGGTCACATTAGCTATAAGGGGGCTTGCGGGATGAAAGTTTTGGTTGGGGACATTGCTACCCTAAACAAAATAGAATGCAACCAGCAGCAACTGCCAGTTTTTACCTTTCACCCAAAATAGTGTACCACCAAATTTCATGAAGAATTATCCTAATCTTTCTGAAATATGAATTTGATCAAGAGGCATTCTATAACTGGCTTCAAAAAAGACTTTTTAAAAAGTTTCCTGGATTATATTTGTTAACATGGTTTTCCAGAAGGTAATGTGGAAAGCTGAAAAGAAATGCTATTTATTACAATTAAAGTATTTATTTCACTCTTCTTTATGCCTCCACTCAACTATTTGCCCACCATCACTCACACACACACACACACACACACACACACACACACACTGTGTAGTTTTTGCTTGCTAACATTACATTATATTGGTGTGTTTGACAAACATATCCTTAAGGACATGTTGGCCTCTCTGCTAAAAAACAGGTCATAGTACCTCCCTGGTTCTTGGGTCGTAAAAATTTCTAAACACTGCTTAGTAATATGTTATGCAGTGAGAGGCAGGATGTTTAGTGGCTTTCAGTACATGTTCAACTCCAGAACGTTTCCTTTGTTTTATTCTTCTAAAGCAACTTGGAATTTATTCACTATTTCCTGATATTGTTGAGATGGGTTATGTGAGTAACATGGACTCTGGTTGAGCTTTCTCCCAGGCAAGTTAGCAAGCTCAGTGCACTGACGGGTGAAGAAACTTCACTCTCCTGCCTCCCCCTCACCAGTCATCTTTTCTAACTTCCTAATGGTGCTTGGAAACTGTGCAGATTGTTTAACAGGAAATGTATGTGTTGGTTGCTTTGCTGATCTCTATGGAATGGTCCCTCTTGAACTTCATGTCTTCTTTGGCTGTGTAGCTCTAGGACTAAGATTGATGATGAAGTGAAACCTGCGTGGTTTCTGAGGTTCCACTGATGCCTCCCCTGCCTTCACTCAGTCTCTTGTCTTTCCTGCTCTGCTAGATTGAGCTGCTTTTGCCAACTCACTTGGTTAGAGCAAGGTGTTTTTGAAGATTTGGTCAAGGGCTATCTCTATAAAGCTGGCTTCTTGCAGAGAAAAATCTGTAATTGTAGAGGAATTCTGAACCCCGAGCAGCTGTTGAAGACATGTGGAACTGGCCACATTGTAGGATATGTATAAATATTTATAATGATAACGCTAATAACCCATATTGGGAGATTAATAAATCCCAGTTTTCTTGGTGCTTTATATGCATGGACTCATTTAATGCCTAACAGTAGTAAAATGTATTCTAATACTCCTTTTCATTTTATGAAGTGTTTTCACAATTATTTGATTCTTATTAAAAGCCTGCGATAGGAGGCCAGAGAAGACTAGGGAGACCTAACAGCTAAATGTGATGTGGTACCCTGGAGTGGGTCCTAGACCACAAAGAGGACATTCATGGAGAAACAGGTGAAATCCAAACGAAGTCTGGAGTTTTGGTTAATAGTAATGTACTGTAGTAATAATGTACGATATTAACTGGGCAAGGGCTCTACAGGGCCTCTGTTTTTTTCTATGACTCTAAATGGAATCCAAAGCACAGCTTTTCTCTGAATCTAAAAATTATTCCAAAAGTTTAAAGTTTTTATTATCCCCCATTCCACAGATTTCTAGTGTTTGAAAGGCCGAGTAACTTGCTGTACGGCACACAGGGGAGTTAGTGAAAAACCAGAACCGGAAACCCAAGTCCTTGCGTTCCTGATGCCATACCTGTGTTCCTCTCTGTGCTGCCGCAGTAAGAATGCGCTGCTCTCTGGGCCGTCCTCCCAATAGCCTTTAGAGAGCTGAGAGATAATATCCTCATTTTACAGATAATAGATCATTGTGATCCGTGTTCACTCCTGGAAAAATAACTGAAAAATATTTTCCCCATTGCCTTTGAGCCAATAGTCCTTCCATATTTGAATGGAGAATACAGTTACATATACTGGGCTCATTTGATCAAACTAACACAACAGAAACCTCATTATGATGAATGACAGCCAGGGCCACAGGCAGCTGTTTTGAAAACAAATAATGGTATATTGTGTGCTCTTCTGTGACCTCTGACACAGAGCTCTGAGAATAGGCAGAAGATGGAAACACAAGACCTGCCCCACCAAATTCACATTTCGTTCTGCAAATGCAGTAATTGTGAGGCTGATGATGGTAAGCTGGATTCCTTACTCCGTGTGTCGAAAAGAGAAGTTATGTTCACTTTCCTTCAGCTTGGCACTTTATTTTTAAAATAGTAGGGGACTTGAAGAGATTTATTTAGAGATTAGAAGAACCAGGCTTAACAACTTGTGGTCTTCTTGGTATATTTTGGTCTTTGGATTTAAAGATTCTTCCAGCTGCTGTGGTGTTACCTGAGTATGCAGGATGACATATGCCTTCACTCTCTTCCAGTGCTGTATTCACTAGACCCTCTCTGGTTTGTGGTCACTCTCCTGCCCAGACCTGTGGCAGGACAGGTATTCTCTCCTGTATGAGTTTCACTGCGCTGTTGCTGTCAGTCTTTGCATCTGTTTTCCAGCACTTCATAGTTCTAACTGATGTTCTGTGTATCTGAGTTCAGTTCTGTATATCTTCTAAAAATTTTGTCTTTGTTCACTCTAGGAATGATTCATTGAGGAAAATCAGGTGCCTAGCATGTACTTTCCATGCATATTTGGCCCTCACAGCTGCTTTAAGTAGATACTGGTTTTCTTATTTTACAGATGGAGAGCAAGCTCAGTGACATTAAGAGATTCTCAAGGCCACACAGCTCACACATGAGAAAGTTGAAATTCAGCCCCAGGGTTTCCGACTCCAAAGTAACGAGGCTACAGTGTAGCTTCCACAGAAACCACTCTTGGCCAGTGCACATTAGACTCACCTGGGAAGCTTCTAAGACACACCCATGCCTGGGTCCCACCCCATACCAATTAAATCCGATTTGAGTCAGCATGTTAGAGTTGAAGGGACTTTAGATCATTCATTCTGTCCTTTTTACCTCCTTTTTTTTTTTTTGCGGTACGCGGGCCTCTCACTGTTGTGGCCTCTCCCGTTGTGGAGCACAGGCTAGCGGCCATGGCTCACGGGCCCAGGCGCTCCGCGGCATGTGGGATCTTCCCGGACCGGGGCACGAACCTGTGTCCCCTGCATCGGCAGGCGGATTCTCAACCACTGCGCCACCAGGGAAGCCCGTTTTACCTCCACATTTTGACATTTTTATCATTAGGTGAGCTGAGACCCCAAATCACATAGCCATCAAGTGTCAGAACCAAGACTAAACATGGGTCTCTTGATTCTGATTCTAGAGTTCTTTCCATACCCAGATCAAATAAATATCTTAGAGTATTTACTATATTAGGCATATGTATTGTCACAGGTGAGTTTGTCCATTTATATGAAATATATAGAAATGTGTGTCCATGTACATCTGTGTACATGATAGAGCATGTACATCTATCGACATTCATTTGTGAGAGAGGCAGTACTGTGTCATGGTCTAGATCATAGGCTATATAGCCAGACTGCCTGGTTTGAATCTTGGCTTCACTGCTTCTCAGCTATCTGACCATGAGCAAGATACATAGCCTCCTGTTCTTTAGTTTCCTAGAGATAAACTGGGGGTAATAATAGTATTTACTTTGTGGATTAAATGCATTAATGTCTGTAAAGTGATGAGACAGTGTTAATACACAGGAAGCCCTGCATGAGTATTAGGTAGAGTAGTGTGTGAGTGATGGTGTATTCAGCTTTCAACTTCTGAAACTCAAAAGTTATTACATTCATTGATTGCAAAAGAATTATAAAATGATAGTATTTATGGGAGCTGGTTCATCTGTATCAAGTCCCTTTCTCCCAGCCTTAAAGAAAATTGTATAGCTTTCTTTAGGCCTTTAACAAGGTCTATGTTCTCATGCTTCATAACCCACAATCTTCTCTCCAACTCCTTCGGAAAACATGCTGATGTTCTGGTTTATTTTCTTGTTCTGGTTTATTTTCTTCTTTATCTCTGGGTTCACTGTTGGACCTCACTACTTAGTGAGACCTTGTATCTCAGGGCTCACTGTTCCATCTCGGCTATATTCAGCAATGACTTTCTGTGTGTTTTGTTAACAAAGGTCTCGGGCTCCCAGAAGTGATGCTTTTGTTGATATATAACATACGTCATCTCCAGGTTTATATTTGTTTACGTGCAAAATGATTCTTGTCTTTTGAGGGTCATATGCCATTGATAAGCATAATTATACAGAAAATCTTGAATTATTTTCTCTGACACTTTTAGTGATGATAATGGTCTGTTGCATGAGAAGAGTTCCACCTAGGGCACTCAGAATATAAACTGAGGCCTGTCTCTGATGTCTCCAGGGTTCTAAGCGTTGTTGCATGAAATAAAAGGAATCCTGTTACACAAACACTGCTTCAGTCAACAGGCGTGGGAAGAATGTTACAGTATCATTAAGTACCATTATCAAATGCCAAGAAAAAGGGACTCTTTTTCTTTCTGCTCAGAGGTATCAATGTTAAGGTATTAAAGAGAGCTGCAGTCAGATTAAGGACAACTGACTCTTCAAGCAAAGAGAAAAATCAGAATTGGGGGTGTGATGGTGTTTGGAAATGACATAAAAATCTGAGCAAGCAAGTTCAAGGAGCACAGGAAGTTACATGGGTCAACTCAAGTAATTTGAGACAACAGAATAGGCTATCTTGAAAAGTAGTTTCCTACTATAAGAGATCGAAGGCTCCCAAGGATATAGGGAAGGCAACTTCTAGGGAAAGCTGGTAGCTGCCCAAATAGCTCACTAGTAAGGTAGCTTCTGCTTTTTTTTTTTTTTTTTTTTTTCGTTTTTTTTGGCTGCGCCACGTGGCAAGTGGGATCTTAGTTCCCCGACCAGGGATCGAACCGCAATCCCTGCAGTGGAAGCACAGAGTCTTAACCATTGGACCACCAGGGAAGTCTCAGGTAGCTTCTGCTTTATGTGATCAGAAATTTCAGAGTTGAGTGGACTCAGTGCTAAATCATGCTAACGTATTTGACTGCAACTGAAGAATAAAGTCAACTTACTAATTTTAAAATTTTCCATTCGTAGGTGAGACATTGCTTTGTGAGTGTGGACTCAGAACAAGAGGAGTTAGTAATGGGATTTGAATATGTTCTACTACTACATTCTGCTGATAATCTGATTTATCTACCCTCCAACAGGACCCGCCTCATTGGGGAAGTTATTATGCCTTACAAACTTCTCTGCCAGTGTTTATTATCTCTAACTTTTTTCTAGGCCATTATGGCTGACCATCCCTAACTACCCCTAACTACACAAATATATACATGTGTACACACATGCACACACATGAACTTTAAATATGTTAATACTTTCAATCAAGTTATCTCCCACACTGCTGGCCTAAAAGGATCTTTTCACTTTAGAGGGACTTGGCATATCTCTGCTTTCACCTGTTTAAGTCAGTCATTTCCAAATTCCCAGCAATACATCACTGCTTTCCTGGTGTTAACTTGTCCTTAGGAGTGTTCAAGCAGAGGTGGAATCCCTATTTCTTAAAATATTACTAAGGGAATTACTTCATTAGAGGGACAGTTGGAGCAGATGACCTTTAAATTCCAACTAGTGGTAAATTAATAATTCTTTTACCTCTGCAGGCCAGGCTGGAAGGTCTGTTTAAACATTAATATGTTTTCTTACTTTTTAGGAGTCTCTCCTACTGAAATTCAACCTGAAAATCAGCTTAGCATGTATTGTCATGTTGCTGTAGACAGGTCCATTACCTATCTGTGTTCTGCATATACTCCATGTTCCAACCAAACAAAAGTGCTTCTGTCTCTCAAATATGCTGCCCCATGCTGTGTCTCTACCAAAGCTCTTGCTATTCCCTTTGCTTGGAATTCCAAGCCTTCACCAGCTATAAATCAAAACTGAATTCATTCTGTATTGTCTAGTTGAAGCTTTCCATTATCCCCCAGCTTCACCTAATCTCCACATGGGTCCTCCACAACACTTTGTACTTCTTACATTGGTTGTGTTGCATCTCGTTTTTATGCACTTTTATTATTCCCCTGATATTGTGTAAGTCTTGATGGTAGGGGTTTATTTTATTTTCATATAACCTACAATGCCTGTGTCTCATCCTTGTTTTCATTCATACCAGGATATAGCACAGGTATAGATGCCTAGGACAGTATCAGACTGTTAAGGGGAGGTTATATTTAACTTAAAAACTCAAAACAGAACCTATAAAGGGTATTTAAAAGAAAAGATCAGAATTCAGAGTTAGTTAGGGGAACTTGAACAACAGAATAAAAATTCAGCCAAATATAATTGGATTAAGAAGTGAATAGAAAGCAAGGAAACAGAACTTAGTGTAAAGTATTATTTCAAGACATTTTGATGTTTAGGAAAGTAGTTTGAGAAGGAGAGAGGGTCAGGGAAAGTTGTTTGTTTCTTGGAGAGATGAAACTCAAGCATTTTTTCGGCCTAGAAGTTAGAACTAGAAAGAGATTAAAGGCTCCGGGAAGGATATAGTTGATGGATCGTAATGTCCTGAGGGAAGAAGGGGAAATATAAAGAGCACAGGTGTCAGGGTAAGGTCTGGGGGAGGAAGGATACCATTTTCTCAGAGGCAGAAAGAAAGGCAGGAAGCATAAGGAGGGAATACTGAAGGCAGTTATGCCTGTTTCCCCAGTGTAGAGTAGTCATAGTAATCTGAGACTGAAAAAGGAAAGAGTAGCTAAAGGACATGAAAATAGTCGAGGTTTATTGTAGCTGATTCATAAAGGTTGTCTTGTTTACTACTTGATATTATCATTGTCTGTTTTCCCCTACTAGACTGTCAGCTTCATGAAGGCAAGGGTTTTGCTATCTTGTTCATCACTATCCTCAGCACCAGAAAAATAGTGCCTGGCACATAGGCACTCAGTAAATATTTGTTGGGTGAACAGAGAATGAAAAAGGGAGCTGGGACTTCCCTGGTGGCGCAGTGGTTAAGACTCCGCGCTGCCAATGCGGGGGCCACAGGTTCGATCCCTGGTTGGGGAAGATCCCGCCTGCTGCCTGGTGCAGCCAGAAAAAAGGGAGCAAACTGGAGATACTCAAAATTACTGCTACAGTTTTTTAGCTTTCAGTAATTGGAGTTGTAAACAGAACTCATTGGATGAGATTACTGAGAAAGCTCTTTAAAGGAGGCTGACCTAAGAGGATGCCTTTATGCGCTTTCCTCCTTCCTCCTGCGTGGAATGTAAATATAATGGCTTGGAACCTCAGGGATTGTATTGTGACCATCAGGTAACCTTCAGGATGCCAACCAGTGCTAAGGGAGGATGGTGGGCCAGAGGTAGTTGTGGGGCTGCCATATTGGGCTTCGTGCAGCCTTCATGCTTTGAGACAATATAAACTACTTCTTTAAACTACTGCTATTTTGGATCTCTGTTTCTTTCAATAGAACCCAGTTGATTAGAAAGGAAAAACTGAAAGGAATTAAGGGACTAGAGACCTCAATGTGATCAACTGAAGAGCAGGTTTAAGGGGAATAAGGCTAAAAGATTAAGGTCAAGGAGGGGCTTCTAAGTTTGAGATGGGTGAGTAATGGAAGGATCTAAGGGATTGTCATAAATTGCTAAAGCAGAATGCTGGTGAAGCCTGCTGGAGGAGAAAAAGCTAAGGAAATAGTATCTGTGTGCACAGATAGGTAACCAAGAGGTAACCCTTCGACTAGACCAGTGTTTCTTTGAGTTTTCACTTGATGGGCTGCCAAGAATCTATCTGTGGACCCCAGAATCTTATCGAGGACTCCAATTTGAGATACACTGAAGAATACTATTTTATTGTATGACCTTGTTGTCAAAACGATTTAAGGCAGCTAATAAAAATACAAATTGTGAGATGTAAAAAAATTAAAGTAGGAAAATGGGGCAAATGGAAAATATGGTAGAAAAACAAAATGAAAACAGGAATGAAGTTAGTATGATAAAAACACACTCATGAGGTTCTTTGTACTTTCTAGATGTAGGCAACAGATTTGTGTCTAAGCTTTTTAGCAATCAACTTGAAAAATGTAACATGATAGATTGTTGAGCAATGGGATAAAAACAAACCAGTTCAGGAAAATCACAAATATTCCTTTTACTAAGACCATTATACTTAAATTATAACTTTATATGATTGAACTAAAAACATCAAAAATTTTCTTTTAGATGGGAGGAATATAAAGATGGTTTTGAGGAGAGCCACGGTAACCAAGTTTACAACATATCCCAATATTGGGCTGAAAAGTAAATACATTCAGTCAGATGGCTGTACCTAATACCAATTATTTAAATATGTTTTCAGAATCACTGATGTCTTTGCATAAACTTAGGTAAAGATAACCCCCCAAAATTGAAAAATAAGATATGTCAAGAAATTGATAAGAATTAAAATTTTTAGCCTTAGGAAAATATATAATGTGATATAAAAATTAGCTTTCAGATGTTATCTTTCACCATCTCTATTGAACACAAGAAAGACTTAGATTTCAACATGAAGGTTAGTGGAAGGAAAGATTGTCATGGTAGGTGGTGATAGTTATTAGTATTGGAGGGTTTGCTTAAGTGGAGGCTATCTCTTCATCAGACCTTTAGGGGAGAAATGATCTTAAGAGCCTATGATTCCAGATTATTTTTACTATATATTTGTTGGGATTTCGTACTTTTTTTTTTTTCACTCAGTAGTCTGGCAGATATCACACACATGCCTTTGTCATTAGTTATTGTTTGAGTATGCTGACAGAGTCCAGAAATAGTGAAATCATTAATTTAGCTGAAGAATCCAGGTATTCAAGATACTGTCTAATTGGAGTCTACAAGATGTGAAAGGACTTTTCAAGACTATTTAAAAATTAAATTTGCCTGAATTCTTCTAAATGATTTTTCAGATTTCCATAATAAATGTAGCAAACATTTCTCTTATGGGATGTAAATAATCAAACTCTGTTGCACTGTAGAGTAATATTATAAAGCACTTAGCTAATCAGATTGCGAGAGTCGCTCAAAATTCCTAACCATGTAATTTTTGTGTAGAGAGAGGGGGCTTCATGCTGTGCAATTAACTGGTTTTATTAGCTATCAATTTGGTCGTTCCTGGCTGGCCTGACGGCCTAGTGCCTGCGGGAATTAGATCTTGGTTCTTGACTTGATCCTGCACAGTTGAGTATCAGGAAGGTATGGAAATCTTGCAGTGGGGGCAGTGGCCAAGGCCCTAAGGGGGAGTTGATGAGGAGTTGCTTCTCACACTTCTAAATTTTCTAGGCCTATTGTAATTTTCGGATGTTCTATAAACTAATGTTCCATTCTGCATTCAGATTAGGTTTGTCAAGTAAAGTGGGATGGTTTAGTGGTTATAAGCAGAGCTTTTACATAAGACAACCTGTGTTAAAAACCTGGCTTTGCCATTTTCTGTGCCCTTAGGCAAGTTTTAAAACTTCTCTGTGCCTAGTGAAGGGTGACAGTGAAGGGCCCTCACTCATGGTTTGCTGTGAGGATTTAAAAGGTTAGTCTACCAATTGCATATGTAATCACCAGGCAGAATGATTTTTGCATTACTCACCTTTCTAAAATATGACTATTGTCATTAAGTTCTTTAACTACCCCTTCCATTTCTTCCTTTAATTTCTTCATACTACATACATTCAAAAGAAAGATAAATAAGTACCTCTGCTCAAAAAAAAGTATGCGTTTTAAAATTACATTTATATTATGTTTTAGTTCTCTAGATTGATCTAAGTCATTAAATAGCATTAGCAAATGTATTCACAGCAAATATAAAACATTTCAAAATAAAAGAAGAAGATCGCAAACTGAAATAAAAACAAATGGAAGAGGAGGGGGAAGGGGAAGCTGGGACGAAGTGAGAGAGTGGCATGGACATATATACACTACTAAATGTAAAATAGATAGCTAGTAGGAAGCAGCCGCATAGCACAGGGAGACCAGCTCGGTGCTTTGTGACCACCTAGAGGGGTGGGATAGGGAGGGTGGGAGGGAGGGAGATGCAAGAGGAAGGAGATATGGGGATATATGTATGTGTATAGCTGATTCACTTTGTTATAAAGCAGAAACTAACACCCCATTGTAAAGCAATTATACTCCAATAAAGATGTTAAAAAAAATGGAAACATTAAAAAACAAAAGCAGTCTACATAAAGTGCTTGGCATACTAGGCACTTAGTACATCCTACCTATTATTATTCAGGTGTCTGCAAACTGGAATCTCTTTGAGCAAGGGCAGCTTTTAATAAAAAATATTTAGAGGGCTTTCCTGGTGGTGCAGTGGTTAAGAATCCGCCTGCCAATGCAGGGGACACGGGTTCGACCCTGGTCCAGGAAGATCCCACATGCTGCGGAGCAACTAAGCCCATGCGCCATAACTACTAGCCTGTGCTCTAGAGCCCACATGCCACAACTCCTGAGCCCATGCGCCTAGAGCCCGTGCTACGCAACAAGAGAAGCCACCACAATGAGAAACCCATGCACCGCAATGAAGAGTAGCCCCCGCTCACCGCAACTAGAGAAAGCCCACACACAGCAGCAAAGACCCAACACAGCCAAAAATAAAAACAAATAAATAAATAAATTTTAAAAAATATATATTTAGATGAAAGGACTTATATTTTATTGGACTTTTTTTAAAGGGGGGTGGAAATTTATAAAAAGAGGCAGAAGTAGAAGACCTAGTTGCAAACTTGATTACTGAAGTTTACTAGGCTCCTTAGAAAAAAAATGAGTCTGCACAAATCAAATCAATGACCCAGTTTTCTTAAGTCTAAAATATGATAAAAATATCTAACTTATTTGTGAGAGTCAAATAACATAAGTGCTTTGGAAGTGTTAAAGTGCTATATTTAGGTAAAAACACAGATAAACATAAAGTCAAATATAATAAATACATGAAGCTAACTAATACAAACCAATTACGAAAGTGTAATCCACTGCTGGAAGAGATCTGATCTTTGCTCGTAAGCGTGACTTGACTCTGAATGATGAACTGATTAAAAAGGAAGGGGAAAGCCTTCAGAGAAAGGAATTAGCATTGGTTAAGCACCTAGTATTTGCTAGACACTGGGGTAGGATTTCTGTTCTCCCTTAAGGAGACGGGCCCAGAGAGGTTAAATAACTTCCTTAAAGTCACCCAGCTTATAGGTGGCATAGCCAAGACTCATGCTTCAGCCTGTTTGACTCCAGAGGATGTCCTAACACACCACAGTTAATTACCTCAGTTCAGTTTAGCAAATATCTATTGAACACCCACTCTGAATAAAGTACTGTTAATAATGCATCAATTTTTTTTTATAGAAATGGAAAGAAATTTAGAGCATGAAGGAATCTGGAAGATAATTTTGTCCAGCCAAGTAGTTTTCTAGGAAGAAAACAAGGTCCAGAGTGACCAGGTGGCTCCAGGGCCATCTATTTTATAATTAAAATTTAAATTTCCACTCGCCTAATCTAGTTTTTGATTAAATTATATTGCTTTTCATTTAAAAAAAAAAAGCCTAATCCTTCATTAGTTCATACTTTAAGTCTTATTCGAGGGCCTTCTTTGGGGAGGTTTTCTGTGTTATTTTAGCCCCAAGTGATCTCTTTGACCAAGTTACATAAGTTGTTTAGTGGAAAGGTAGGTGCTTGAATGTGCTTTTGTCACCCAAACTGAATACAGGTTGTTTATAATATATTTTACTTTTTCATGTCATCACAGTGACATTCTGTTGTGAGCATGAAGAATCTAAAGTCCCTTAGCCTTTTTGTGCCTTGGAGATATCTCTTAAATCCCTATCCTTAAATCTTCACTATTTATTTCATTCAGTTTTAGCCACCCTTCCATCCTGCCAGGTTAGTCTGCCCTTAGTTGGGTATGTACTTAACTAGAGAGCAGCCTGATCCCTGGAGGGGAGCCTAGGCTGCTGTCCAAGCAGCTGCATGTGGTGAGTCTGCTGCAACCCACCAGGAAAACCATTGAGCAATTTGGACTTCCCAGTACCGGTGACATTTGTAATGCATCCCACATGGCTCCGTCTTGACTGTTCATGAAGAGTGAGCAGAATGACTTGTTTATTTTTCCTTCTTAGTATTTCTAGCCATTTTTCTTCCAAAGAAAAGTTTTCATGACATCAAATGTCATGAGGAATATAGGCTGTATTATATTATGGAACCTGAATTCAGGTCATTTATCCTTCTTTATTTCCCTGAATACCTAAAGGGCAGCATTTGAAAGAGAACGTACAGAACTGAGAGGTTTGCTGCTTGTCATGTTATTGAATGAGTCTCATTAAGCCTAAAATGACTCAAAGAGCATGACCTGGGTATGACTCTGGTGATTAAATACAGGAATGAAAATCATCCAAGCCTACTTTTAAAGTTGTTCTATAGCACTGAGTTTTTAGGAGGAATGGGGGCTGGTTTTCCATCTTGCCATACATGTAAGAATCAAATTTTTATTTTAGGAAAATGCCTCTAGCCATGATACTCTTGGAGTAAAAATGCAATGAATTAAACAACTTTTTCTTGACCCTGGTTCTTGTGATCTGATACGTAAATCTTCTGATTATTGAGAGTAACTGAGCATTCTGCCTCAGTTATCTTTATAATCAGAGCCTGAAAGAGTTAAAAGGGAAGGGAAGGTCTACCCACTTCTTTCCTGAAAGAGCCAGGTATTTTGACCTTATAGATTTGTAAACACACTACTGTTTTAGGAGTTTTTAAATCAAGAATTTCCCCTTTTCCCTTACATTCCACTGCTAAGTCCGATAGTTCTGGGCTCTGTGGGGATAATGATAAGAGGTATGCTGTTCTGAGAAGACCAGTGGCATTGTCTTTTCGAACCCCTCCTGTTCATAAGAGGCCTGGTTCAGTTATTGTAGAGTTTTGTGATACTGGCCCAAGCCTATGAAGAGGGCTGTCTTAGTCCATTCAGGCTGCTGTAACAGAATACCGAAGGTGGGATGGCTTATAAACAACAAACATTTATTCATCACAGTTCTGGAGGCTGGGAAGTCTGAGATCAAGTTGTTAGCAGATTCAGTTTCTGGTGAGAACCCGCTTCCTGGTTCACAGATGGCCGTCTTCTCACAGGGCAGAAGGAAGGGGTGAGAGAATTCTCGGGTCACCTTTATAAGGGCACTAATCTCATTCATGAGGGCTTCACCCTCATGACCTAATCACCTCCCACAGGCCCCACCTTCGAATACCATCACATTGGGGGTTAGGTTTCAACATATGAATTTTAGGGGAACACATTCAGTCCACAGAAAGAAGCCTTTGTGAAATGTAGCCCCACTCCTGAGAATCAGGGCTCCATTTTTCAGTGTGTGGTAGAGGAGTGTCTGCCACAGTGGGTATGGAAAGTGTGGATTTGATAAGAAGCTGGCTTACTTGCAGAGGTGATTTTTGGAAATATAAATGGTAAAATGCATTGGGTAGAAAACTGGAACTGGAAGGTTTAAGACTAAGCAAGCCTCTGCATTCTGAATCTGAAAAAGTGCAATGAGGGCATGCTTGGAGAATAGCCAAACAGGGAAGGGTGGTCAAGAAATTTTGCCTGTTTGATTGTCGTGGATGGCAGAGCCTGCAAGAGGCAACTTGTAGCCATCCAAGTCTTCATTCTGAAAGTTCAAATCAATAATGAGCTGGTGAACATAAATTTCCATGGTTGATTGACTGTCATTCTTATAAAATAATACCCTTAAGTAACCCTTATGCATGTAAAAGAACAGAATGAATATTAAAGCAAAGCCACACCCACAGGCATTTTAATCGTCTTACTGTCCTGTTCAGAGTAAACATTTACCTAACATGAACTCTTACCGTGGCAATTACTTAAACACGTTTAATATTCTTATCATCAAATACTATTTGTTCATCCACCCTTCAGATATTATTGAGTACTTCCGGTATATAAAGCATCTGACCTTTCTCCCTCAGGTGGTATTATACTAGACATGGTGCAAGATGAGCAACGTAGGGAAGGCTTCCCTCAAGAGCACTGGGCCACAGGAGCAAATGTCAGAAGGGAGAGGAAGGACGATCATTTAATAAAGCACTGAGCCAGACTCTGAATAGGTGCACTCAGTGTCCAGCACCTTTGTCTCATGGCCTCTCAGAGCCCATGACCTTCTTCATGAATAACCCAGGCAAACACTAGTTTGCTCTGGAGCCATATCAAGAGAAACTCCTAGCTCAGAGGTTAACTAAACTAGTTTTTATATACCTAGGGTAGTTCTGGGGAAGTAAGGAAAGAGTTTTATCTCTTCCTGACCCAATCCTAGGGAAAAATCAGAATTTCCATGCAAATCAATATTTTTAATTTTATATTTATATGCTCTAGTCATATATATTACATATAACATGCATGTATAGAGGCTTATTGTAAAGAATTTGGGAAATATATAAAAATTTTAAATGATTTATGATTCTTTTCGCCACCTACAGATAACCACAATCAATATGTTATTTTATTTCTTCCCCATCTCTCTTCTTATATGTGTAATTTTTATTTTTTAAAAAAAGTGGGTTCGGGCTTCCCTGGTGGCGCAGTGGTTGGGAGTCTGCCTGCCGATGCAGGGGACACGGGTTCGTGCCCCGGTCCGGGAAGATCCCACATGCCGCAGAGCGTCTGGGCCCATGAGCCATGGCCACTGAGCCTGTGCGTCCGGAGCCTGTGCTTCGCAACGGGAGAGGCCACAGCAGTGAGAGGCCCGCGTACTGCAAAAAAAAAAAAAAAAGTGGGTTCATCTCATATCTTCTTGAACTTTGGGGGACTATACTGATCCTGGATCAGATTGATATTTTGGAGACAGAGCTGTCTTTGGAGAGAGCCTTTGACCTTGAATGCACAGTCCAGTAAGGAGACTGCTTCCTTTTGAAGGATTGGATGAGCCATTTTTCTTTCTTTTACTCTCATACTCTGATGGAATCATAGAATCTTGGAATTGGTGAGGACCTCAGAAATCAGGGTCCTCCAGAAATCAGGAGTGTTTTAAATACCACACACCAGAGGGCAAGGAGGAGCAGCTGACACTCGTGGACAGTAGAAGTGTACCTTGGATTTTTTTTTACACCTACTGTCTTTGTGGTCGGTACCACATCACAGGCAGAAAGATGGACCCTGTGAGACACAGTCCTGCTTCTATGTAGTGGCTAAGAGCTGTTGACAACCAGGGAGAAAAGCTTGTTCCTAATATAAGATGTAAATAGACCCTGCCAGCCTAATGATATGGGTCTTCATAAACTACTGCTTTGATTTTATAGTGATAAGTAGAGTGCCATTGGTATCTTTCTTTCACAAAAAGAAGTGAACCCAACTTTATTTTTAATATATTATCACATAAATACATGCAGGCTGTATCAATGGAATATTTTAAAATGTAAAACAAGCTTTAAAAACACAAAATCTTTCACCCCAATGTTCATAGCAGCACTATTTACAATAACCAATACACGGAAACAACCCCCAAGTGCCCACTGGTTTAAGAAGATGAGGCATGTATATATATATATATACATGCGCGCACACGCGCGTGTGCGCACGCGCATATACAATGGAATATTACTCAGCCATAAAAAAGAATGAAATATTGCCATTTGCAGCAACATGGATGTACCTAGAGAATATTATACTAAGTGAAGTAATTCAGACAAAGATAGATATTATATGGTATCACTTATATGTGGAATCTAAAAAATAATACAAATGCATCTATATACAAAACAGAAACAGACTTACAGACAAAGAAAACAAACTTATGGTTACCAAAGGGGAAAGAGAGGGAAAGAGATAAATTAGGAGTATTGGATTAACAGATGCAAACTACTATACATAAAATAGATAAGCATCAAGGATTTACTGTACAGCACAGGGAACTATATTCAATATTTTATAATCTAAAATGGAAAATAATCTGAAAAAATATATATAACTGAATCACTTTGTTGTACACCTAAACTAACACAATATTGTAAATCAACTATACTTCAATTAAAAGAAAAAAACTCATAGAATCTTTAAGGGTTCTATGGTAGCTCTCCAAAATTAAAGAGAAAAAAGTTTTGAATAGAGGGAAAGGGATTGCTCTGAAGATGAAGATACTAATTAACTTAAAACCTTATTATAAAACTGTTGAAAGTACTTTAAAGGAAGGATGTTAAAACTTAACCACCCCCTAAACTTAAATTTAGTTAAATTATGATGCTTAGTAAATTTAGTTAAATTATGATATTTAGATTCTCTTATTCTCTCTGATTGGATCAGCCATTTGGAACGTGCTGGTCAAGTTCCGGGAACATGGCCAACTGAGCTAATGGGTCATCTCCCCACATAAATGCTTAGAAATGCCAGTTGAAAGCAAATTAACAGAGTGCCCACCTCCTCCCCAAATCCCTGATAAGTTTTCCTATGAAGAAAGAAGGAGGGAGGGAGGGAAGAAGAAACCAGCCCCGATTGGAAACAGTGGGAGCAGTTACATATCTTACTGCAAACACAATAGCTGTTAGACATCTGTGTGCTCTGATAAGGACATTACTACTAGACATTTTTATGACTAGACCTGTGGTTACTCCACTTGTCTGTCACATTGGGATCCTTTATTTTATGGAGAATCTTTGAGCGTGAGTTTAAATTGCTGTGGTCTGTCCCAGTCTTTCCTTAAATCCTCACGTCCTAATCTGGAAAACTACTTATTTACCCCAAAGATCTTTAGACCTTGGGTTGTGTAACTCTTGGATGATTAGTAAATAGATTATGATCATCTCTGCAAAAGTCTAGAATAACATTTTTTTTTTTTTTTTGCGGTACGCGGGCCTCTCACTGTTGTGGGCTCTCCCGTTGCGGAGCACAGGCTCCGGACGCGCAGACTCAGCGGCCATGGCTCATGGGCCTAACCGCTCCGCGGCATGTGGGATCCTCCCGGACCGGGGCACGAACCCGCGTCCCCTGCATCGCCAGGCGGACTCTCAACCACTGCGCCACCAGGGAAGCCCTAGCATAACATTTTTAAAACATTTAAAATGTTTATTTTAGTAAAATACATACAGCATAATATTTGTCATTTTAACCATATTTAAGTGTACGGTTCAGTGGCATTAACTATAATCACAGTGTTGTAATCAACCATCGCCACTATCTATTTCCAAAATTTTTCATCACTCCAAACAGAAATTCTACATGTTAAGTGATAACTCCCCATTTCTTCCTCTTCCAGTCCCTGGTAACCTCTAATCTACATTCTTTCTAACCTGTGAATTTGCCAGCTTCAAGATATGTCATATAAGTGGAATCATCCAATGTTTGCCCTTTTGTGCCTGGCTTATTCACTTAGCCTAATGCTTTCAAAGTTCATCCATGTTGTGGCCAGTATCAGAACTTAATTCCTTTTTACGGCCTAATAATACTCATTGTATTTATATACTACGTTTTATTTATCTGCTCATCACTAGATGAATGCTTGGGTGGCTTCTGCCTTTTGGCTGTTGTGAATAATGCTGCTGTGAGTCAGCATACAAGTATCTGTTAGAGTTCTTACAATAGCATTTTGCAAACAGAAATGTAAATTCATTGTGTAGAAAAATGAAGTCATCTGGACTTCCAGTGTTGACTAAAATTATTATTTCAGTGTAACTTGAGTAAACATAAACATAAACCTAAGAATTAACTCTTTATTGTGTATAGCTCATAAAATCAAAACCAATTTTTCAGTTAAATAAAAATGCAACTATAAAATCAATACAGCAGAAATAAACAACTTTCATCAAATTATATGTACTAAAAATAATTCTTTTGTTAGTTTTAATAGTGTAAAAAGATATTTACATTTTTCGGTACAATGGAGCATTATTTTAGCCTTCCTCATTGTTATGTTTCCTTTTTAATAGTGAACTTTTTAAAACCACTAATCCATTATTTTGATGTGCAGGCCATTTGCTAGAGTATCCCAGAATTTAAATCTGGAAAACAACAATCTAAGGAAAAATTATTTGCTGCATATTTACTTCAACAATTTCCATTAATGAACTGTTGGCAAGCAGGTGCCTATAAAGGCAAATCTACATAATACATACGCTTGCTATCAGTTACTGGCTGCTACAAGTACAGGTTTTAGTAATTCAGTTAATCCCAGGTATTTCTGTTGGAGCTTGTTTGAATTGCTAACATGGTGTCACTTGACGTTCATTTATTGCAAATACCACGTATTTATTTAATCTACCTCTGCTTATTATTAGCCCATTTCCATGAAACTAGTACAGCACTCTAAAATAGCATGTTGTTTTCAATCAAATTCTTAGTTTATTAAATTGGAACCTAAAGTCTTATTCCATAAAAATGTCTTTACTTGCAAATCATACTGCAAGAGTTTTGTTGTTGTTGTTTTGTTTTTTTTTGGTTTTGGGGGGGGTTTTTTGTGGTACGCGGGCCTCTCACTGCTGTGGCCTCTCCCGTTGCGGAGCACAGGCTCCGGATGCGCAGGCTCAGCGGCCATGGCTCACGGGCCTAGCTGCTCCGTGGCATGTGGGATCTTCCCGGACCGGGGTACGAACCCGTGTCTCCTGCATCGGCAGGCAGACTCTCAACCACCGCGCCACCAGGGAAGCCCCTGCAAGAGTTTTTTATAACTGTAAAAAAATTAAAATACGAGCACAACAAAGGGACACAAGATAATAGTTGTTGTTTTGTCATTAGCATATGCCTACTCAAGAGCTGTTAGACATGCTTACCAATACCTGAAAAGATAAATTCTCTCTCCAAGGTATAATTTGTCAATATCTTAAACGTAAGCATGAAAACTAGCTGGAACACTGAAAATCCCATGTCGTGCTGAATTATAAAATGGTCGTCCAGGGCTTCCCTGGTAGCCCAGTGGTTAAGAATCCGCCTGCCAAAGCAGGGGACACGGGGTCGAGCCCTGGTCCGGGAAGATCCCACACGCCGCGGAGCAACTAAGCCCGCAAGCCACAACTACCAAAGCCCGCATGCCTAGAGTCCGTGCTCCGCAATGAGAAGCCCGCGCACCGCAACGAAGAGTAGCTCGCGCACCGCAACGAAGAGTAGCCCCCGCTCGCTGCAACTAGAGAAAGCCCACATGCAGCAACAAAGACCCAATGAGCAAAAAATAAATAAATAAAATTTTTAAAAAAAGGTTCTCCAAGGATTCAGAATATTCTTGTATTTATTCTTTATTTTTACAAACATTTTTAATGGTCACAGGATTTAGATATTCCAAAGAATATACCAAAACACACCAAAGGATAACAGTCCCCTATTTTGACCAATACTAGTCCCAACATTAATGCTTCCTCACATTGAACTCTCACACTTTACTCACAAAAGAGTTGATCTGCCACTTAAAAACAGAGGGCTTGGGGCTTCCCTGGTGGTGCAGTGGTTAGGAATCCGCCTGGTAATGCAGGGGACATGGGTTCGAGCCCTGGTCAGGGAGGGTCC
Organism: Physeter macrocephalus; assembly: GCF_002837175.3. Taxonomy (NCBI): domain Eukaryota; kingdom Metazoa; phylum Chordata; class Mammalia; order Artiodactyla; family Physeteridae; genus Physeter; species Physeter macrocephalus. The sequence goes on from NC_041215.1 coordinate 78,535,612, forward strand.
CACGTGCCGCGGAGCAACTAAGCCCGTGCGCCGCAACTGCTGAGCCTGTGCTCTAGAGCCCGCGAGCCACCACTACTGAGCCCACGTGTTACAACTACTGAAGCCCGCGTGCCTAGAGCCCGTGCTCCGCAACAAGAGAAGCCACTGCAATGAGAAGCCTGCGCACCGCAGCGAAGAGTAGCCCCCAGTTGCCGCAACTAGAGAAAGCCCGCGCACAGCAATGAAGACCCAATGCAGCCAAAAATAAATAAATAAAATAAATTTTTAAAAAAATAGAGGGCTTATGATGGCCAAACTTCACATGAATTCTATTTTTACAACCAAGGTCATTTATGATTATTTAATGAGAAATAGAATTGTCATATGGATGAATAATTGTATTTATTACTCAATTAATGCATTTTCTTTCTACTTGGAAAACTAAACTATGAGAAGGTTGTTTGATGAATACAGAACCTCTACACACAGTGGACGCTCAGTGAATGTTAAGGAATCGTTTTGATGGCTCCCTTCAACAGCTATATTACTAAAAGAAAAAACTGTCAAATCAACCTTGATAAATGTCTCATCCAATCACGAATAATGTTCCTTTCTCTTGTTCCCACATTGACCCCTTGTCAACCCTCAACCTTCTGTTTTCTATCTAGTCACACCACCTTCAAAGCAAGTTTCACAGCGTTTTAAATGAAAACTCCACTCCTACTATGAAAAGAAAAATGTATAACAAATGTGCAAATTCCCAAAGGGGAGTCTCCGTTATGACCAAGGCGTCTCCATTTTTATTCATTGCTGACTTTCTTTAACTGTACTTTTAACTCTTGATTAGCCATATTTTAACTCCACAAAAGCAATAAAATTTTAATGACTACATGTGATTTACTTAATCTAGAGAACGTCCTCCTGTAGACATTAGCAGATATACACTGTGGTACCTCTTTTTCTTTTCATTTTAAAAATTAAGTTTAGGGCTTCCCTGGTGGCGCAGTGGTTAAGAATCCACCTGCCAATGCAGGGGACACAGGTTCGAGCCCTGGTCCGGGAAGATCCCACATGCCACGGAGCAACTAAGCCCGTGTGCTACAACTACTGAGCCTGCACTCTAGAGCCCGTGAGCCACAACTGCTGAGCCCACATTCCACAACTACTGAAGCCCGTGGGCCTAGAGCCCGTGCTCCACAACAAGAGAAGCCAACGCAACGAGAAGCCTGTGCACCCCAACGAAAGAGTAGCGCCCACTTGCAGCATCTAGAGAAAGCCCGCGCACAGCAATGAAGACCCAATGCAGCCAAAAATAAATAAATTAATTAATTTAAAACAATTAAGTTTAATAAACAGTATTTTTTACCATGACACTCTGCAGTACAGTTTTCTAATAATTAACACATTTCACAGTGTAAAGTATGGCTTCCCTATCAAATCGCCACTGAAGGTCAAGAATCCACGTGTCTGTCCTTTACAGTACTTTGCATACGGTACGAGAGCAATTATATATTTTAAATAAATGGTTAGATAAATAATATAAATAGGTATTACCTGAATCTATTCCAGTAATAGTTAAGAAACCCTGCCATAATTTTGTCATGACTACTTATCCAACCGATAGTTCAGTCTTGTTGCAGTCTCCCAAAAGAAATATTATGCAGGAAAAAATGTATTTGACTTTTAGGAAGAGGGCTTTTACTGTAAATAGATATGGCATCTCCCCTCGTTAGTCATCCCCTTCCACTGTCAGTCATGCCAGCTTGCTAGTAAGCACCTCTTCTGCTGCCAGTTCAACCCCACTTCTTTTTTAAATTTTTCAGAAAGCTTCAATATATAAATTCTTAATCTGTCAAGAGTGCTGCCAAAGACAGAGTTTTATCAGCATCACATACTTGTTGAGTACATATACATCTTTGTAAATGTATGTAAAAGAAAATTGAATAGGAAACCTATTATATGAGACTTTTATAAATGTGAAATTTTATGCAATTTTGTATTTGATTTTTGTATAGGCAGAAATACTCAGTGTCCTCAGTCACAGAAACATCATCCAGTTTTATGGAGTAATTCTTGAACCTCCCAACTATGGTATCGTCACAGGTAAGAACTCTATTTGACTTTTTTCTTTCCCCAGTTACCTAGCTTTAGATTCTTTAATATGCTAAAATGCTTAATATTAGGTTCTGTCATGAATTGTGTGCTACTGTCAGATGTCACTTTTGTTGCTATAAAGCATTAATAAAACTGATTATATCAATATAATTAAGAATGGTGTTTCCACTTCTACCCATGTTTAATTGTGCTAATTATATCTGCGTAAATGCTATTTAAATGCACTCGCAGCTGCAGTACCAATATTTAAAGGTGCCGTTTAACTAAAATTTCATTTAATTAGTTGAAATGAGCGATGTTTTTTGTAACTCTGTGACCTTTTACAAATTAAGATTTCTTGAACTATTCATGTTATAATTCTTTGCAAGGCATTTTAATACCGTTAGAGCATTCTTTCTTCAAGGCCTCCGACATGAGAATATTTTTCAGATTTGGTCATCTGGGTTGGTAATGACCTTGATCTAAATTATCACATAATTTGGAGCAGCAGTTTATAACTGATGGAAATACCCTTTCCAAAAAGGAGCACACAGAAAATTTTGCTGTATAAAAACACAGAAAGGCACATATTTTTAATACTTTATACTCATATTTGTATAATCCAATGAGCAACTTCAGGTCTATGATAAGTATAGTGCTCAATTTTACAATACGTACCTTTGACCAGGTTCTTTATCATGGCAGTTCTTTGATCAAAACAAAGCAAAAAAGAAAACCTTAAAAGATTAGCCCTCTCTTCTTCTACTGTAGTGTTAAGGACTTGGATTGTCTTTGTATAAAATAACAAAACACCCTCAGTAAAAAGGACTGGATTAGGTACTTCCTTATAAATTATCTCATCTAATAGTTAGAATAACCCTATGAGATAGATAAAGTAATTTTATTTCACATAAGAAACTAAAACTCTAACTTAAGTACTTTCCCAAGGTTACCCAGCTAGTGGTAGAACCACTGTGGTATACATTTCTCCATTTGATTTTATACAGAATCTCCTCTTCTTGTATGCAAGAAGCCTATGAGCACACTGTAGATCCAACGGATGTGGAGGGCCGACTGTACTGCTCCATTTTATATAAGGGACTTGAGTATCTGTGGATTTTGGTATCTGCAAGGGGTCCTGGTACCAACCCCCCACAGATGCTGAGGGATGACATACGTACGCGAACTGAGTCAAGTGTGGAAGATCAGATGGGTAGGGGATGATAGCACTTGCCCTGCCTCTTGAAATGAACACAAATAAGTCTTAGTACGGGAAGGTTAAGGCAGAAAGAGAGACAGGCACACAGACCTTGATCACTCCGCCTAGCTAGCTCCCCCTCTTTAGAACCTCAATGTCTTTCTCAGATGTTGGGGTTCTGATGGGGGGAATCTTGAATGGCTTGAATCTCTTCCAACTTGAGTGTACTTGTTAATAGAAAAGATTATTGCAGCAGGCAGCTGTTGTCACTCATACTGAGGACTTGAAAGAATAATTTATCAGAGTGATGGAATGGAATGAGCACCAGAATAGGAATTGAGAGATGAAATCTTGTCTTGATTCTGCCAAAGCTGCATAGGTGGGTCACTGATGATCTATGTCTCAGTTTTCTCATTCGTGAATGAAGGGACTAGAATTGATGATTTCTGGGTGAGAGTGTGTATGTGTATATGTGCACCTGTGCATGTGTGTTTGCTGAAAACTTCTCATCACAGAGAAGATTTTCTAAAATCTGCATATAAGACCTGGAACAGAGTCCAAGAGGCAGCTGCCATTTTATTTCCCTTGGAAGGGAAGTGAACATCTTTCTCCCAGATCTACAAAGAAATGGGGTGACTAGAATCTCAATCTCCAAAGTCAAAAGAAAAGATACAATAGTGGACCATCGGACTTCCCGGGGGGCGCAGTGGTTAAGAATCCGCCTGCCAGTGCAGGGGGCACGGGTTTGAGCCCTGGCCCGGGAAGATCCCACATGCTGTGGAGCCACTAAGCCCGTGAGCCACAACTACTGAGGCTGTGCTTTAGAGCCTGCGAGCCACAACTACTGAAGCCCACGTGCCTAGAGCCCATGCTCCGCAACAGCGAGAAGCCCTCACACCTCAACAAAGAGTAGCCCCCACTCGCTGCAACTAGAGAAAAACCCGTGCACAGCAACGAAGACCCAACGCAGCCAAAATAAATAAAATAAACAAACAAACAAAAAAAAAATAGTGGACCATCTTTTCTTTGATCTTTGGAAACCTTAATTCTGTACTACTGTGCAAACAATAACCATGAACTGGAGTAACTATCATAATTTCAGACAAAATAGGCTTAAGAAAAGAAATATTACTAGAGATAAATTGGTCATTTCATAATGATAAAAGGATCGGCATATCAGGAAGATACAGCAATTGTAAATGTATATACAGCTAACAATAGGTTCTCAAAGTACATGAAGCAAAAATTGACAGACTTTAAAGGATAAACAGTCAGTTCAACAATAATGGATTTCATTACCCCACTCTGAGTAACTGAGAGAACAACTAGATAGAAAATCAGCAAGGATATAGAAGACTTGACAAATGCTCTCAACCAACTCTACCTAACTCACATACATAGAATACACCACCCAACAAAGAATACATATTCTTTTCAAGGGCACATGGAACATTCTTTAGCATACATAAGTTAGGCCATGAAATAAATCTCAATATATCTAAAAGGACTGAAAATTTCTCCAACTATAATAGCATTAAGTTAGAAATTAATGCAAGAAAGAAACCTGGAAAATTCCCAAATATTTGGAAATTAAACAACATATTTCTAAATACCCAGTGAGTCAAGAAACTACAATGGATTTTTAAATATTTTGGACAGAGAGAAAAGGAAAATGTAGCATATCAAAATTATAGGTGGCAGATAAAGTAATACTTAGGGGGGGAATTTATAGCTTTAAACATCTATGTTTAAAAAACAAGGTCTGAAATTGATCATTAAGCTCCAACCTTAACAAATTACAAAAATAACAGAATAAACCCAAAGCAAGCCCAATGAAAGGAAATAATAAGGATTAGAGCAGAATGCAATAACATAGAAAACAGAAAAATAATGGAGAAAATCAATGAAACTAAAAGTTTGGTCTTTGCAAAGATCAGTAAAACTGACAAACCTTTAGCTGGACTAACCAACAAAAAAGAAAATACAAATTAGCAAAACCAGGAATGAAGGAGAGGATAGCACTACAGTCCCTACAGAAATTTAAAAGGATTATAAGGGAATGTTATGACCAACTTTATGCCAACAAATTAGACAATTTAGTTGCAATGAACAAGTCCCTGAAAAGATAAAAAATTTCAAAACTGACTCAAGAAGAAACAGAAAATCTGACTAGAACTATAAGTAAAGAAATTTAAATTTATAATTTAAAATATCTTCATAATGAAACGCCAGACCCAGATGATTTCACTGGTGAATTCTATCACATGTTTATAGAAAAAATAACACCAGTCCTTCCTATACTCTTTCTGAAAATAGAAGGAACACTTACCAACTCATTCTATAAGGCCAGTATTATCCTAATATCAAAGCCAGATAAAAACATAATAAGAAAACTTCAGACCACTGTCCCTCCTGAACATAGATGCAAAAATCCTTGACTATGTATTAGCGAACTGAATCCAGCCACCAATAAAAACGATTATACACCACAACCAAGTGGAATTTATCCCAGAAATGTAAGGTTGATTTAACATCTGAAATCAATTAATATAAAGCATCATAATAGATAATAGAATAAAAGACAAAAACCATTTGGCATTCTACAACACCCATTTACACTAAGAAATCTCAACAGGCTAAAAATAGAAGTCAATTTTCTCAGCCTGATAAATAGCAGCTATTAAAACCCACAGCTAAGATCATACTTAAAGGTGAAAAATTGAATGTTTTTCCCTTAAGGCTGGGAACAAGGAAGTGAGGTTCTGCTCTTGTCACATCTAGTCAACATTGTACTGGAGGTTCTAGTCAGTTTAATGAGGCAAGAAAAAGAAAATAAAAGGCATCCAGGTTGGAAAGGGAGAGGTAAAACTGTCTTATGTGACATGATTCTCTAAGACTCAGGAAACCCCAGGAATCCACGAAAAACTACCAAAACTAATAAACAGGGTAAGCAAGGTCACAAGGATCCAAGATTATATACAAAAATTAATTGTATTTCTATATACTGGGAATGAACAGTCTAAAATGAAATTAAAAAAACATTCCATTCACAGTACTATCGAAAAAAATAGTACTTTGGTATAAATTTAATAGTATTTGGGTATAAATTTAACATAAGAAGTGTTAAGACTTGTGCAATGAAAATTACAAAACATTGCTGAGAGAAAATAAAGATCTAAGTAAATGGAAAGATTACATGTTCGTGCCTTGGAAGACTCAGTATTGTTATGACGGCAATTCTCCCAAACTGATCTACAAATTCAAAACAATTCCTATCTAAATTTCAGCAGACTTTTTTGTAAGAAATTGACAAGGTGATCCTAAAATTCATATAGAAATACAAAAGACTGGAATAGCCAAACCAGTTTTAAGAAAGATCTAAGTTTAAGGTCTTTGCCGCATTTCAAAACTTATTATGTAAAGATGTTAAAAAAAAAACTTATTATAAATCTGCAGTAATTAGCATAGTGCAGTATTGGCACAAGGACAGGCATATAGAGCGATGGAGCAAAATTAAGAATTTAGGGGAAAAAACCTTACATTGATGGTCAATTGATTTTCAACAAAAGTGTCAAGACTATTAAATGGGTAAAGGATAGTCTTTTCAACAAACTGTGCTGGGAAAATTAGAAATCCACATGCAAAAAAAAAAAGTCTTAGACCCTCACCTCAAACCATACACAAAAGTAAACTGAAAATGGATCATAGAAATTATCAAATTGTACACTTATAGTATGTGAATTTTAAGATAGAGAATTTATATCTCAAAGCCATTTTTAAAGGAATTTTCTCACTTTCATGGCCTTTTGTGCTTAAAATTTGAGGGCTCTTCTAAATCCTGATGCAGCAAATACTGATTTGTTTGCACTGTCACATAAACCCTCTGACTTATGTGTTTAATCTTATTTATCTCATAAGAATAACAAATTTTTGAAGAAATACCTATATTCATGCCTGCCTTTGTTTCAAATACATTCTTGCAACATCCTTGTGTTTCTGAATTCCATCTGAATGTCTTTGGATTTCATTGTCAGCTCAAGTTTTATTATTCATTCTGTTAGTGGTCTTGTCTTTGACAGATTTCTTACCAGGATGATATTAACTTTTAGAAACAGCATGGAACAGTTTTTATAACCTTTTAATGCCTTTTGTTAAATTATTTAACACATTTTCCCAATGAACCTATGAAGTCTTATTTCTGAAATGTGCCTTGGTTTTAATTATATGCTTATGTTTCCTTTGAAAATAGAATATGCTTCTCTGGGATCACTCTATGATTACATTAACAGTAACAGAAGTGAAGAGATGGACATGGATCACATTATGACGTGGGCCACTGATGTAGCCAAAGGTAATGCTTCGTGTATTCTTACAGAATTGATGGAGAGCATCCTGACATGGTAACTTTAGTCGGAGGATTTCTTGTTCTGTATCTTAAGATGTTCTTTTTTTCAGACCAAAAATAGCAAGAATTCTGCAACTTACTGTGCACATAATATTTTAGATCATTGCCTTTCTACTCCAGCATTCCTTTTCTCTCCTTCCTTTCTTTTTTACCAAAAACCAAGTTCCAACAAAATCAGTGGCTCCAAGGCAGCATTTTTGCCCTATTTTGTGACATTGTAATTGACCAGCTTGTTTGATACATTAAATGGAAAGATTATAATTCTGTTGTGCTGCAAGTCTCTACTTAGATGCAGTATCCAGAAAACATGCCTTACTGTAGAATTAGTTCTACTCATTTCGGATACATAATAATATGCTAAAAATAGTAACCACTTGCAAAAAAATTTTTTATTTATCCTGCCATGCAAAAGCAATTCAGATTTTATTTTATATTTAATGTAAACTTGGAAATCACCCTTGGAAATGAAATATTTTTAATACACAATATGCCTAAACAAGGTGCCTAGTTCTTTTTCCCTCATAAATTCCTGCATAGACAAATGCTTTCTAAAGCAATTTAAATTCCGTTTATTTTTATCTTTTTATTTTCCATTTTCCTAACTGAATGTTTCTGAGTTTTATTTATAACTGTCAAAGTTGCTTTGGAAACAACTTAATCTAAATAATGAATGCTGATGGTTACGTTTGTATTCTAGCAACCCCTAGAAAGCAAGTCTTTCCAAATTTTACTGGAGCAATTAACTCCTTTGCATTTTGCTGCTGCAATCTCTACCAACATCTCTTTACAAAGCAAATAAAGGGATATTTAGCATCCAATAAGGAAGGCAACTCATACTTTGCTTTCACTGGGAAGTCACACAGGGACTTCCAAAAGTAATAGCCTTTCCTTTGGGGAATTATCTTGTCTGCTTTAAGTTTCATCAACACCTGCCAAATTCTTCAAATGGAGAAAGTGAAAATTAAAAAAAAAAAAGTTTCATGCTAAATGCTGCTGCTTGAGTGATACTTCATTACCTTATAAGAATAATAAGCTCTATGTTCAGGATGGTATACCTAAGGCTTTGGCTGTGTTAATTAACTTAATTGTGTATTCATGCATCAGACGTCTCAAATCAGCCTTAAAATTTCACATTCTTCAAGACACTTTCATGTAACATCATAGCCACTTCTCTGCATATCAGTAGGCCACCTGTTTGTAAGCAGGGTAATGTGCTATTATTGGAAACTGCCTGAAGCATTGTGGAAATACACTTACAGAAATGTAAATACATATACATGCAGTCCTTGACTTAAAACACTTCACCTTACAGACATTTGCATTTAGGGTGCTTAGCCAATTACACCCATCTTATTACTTAATGGCACTTAGGATGGATAGACAGCAAACAAATCAACCGACACCAGTCACTCAGCTTCCAGCTGTACACCCTCCACTTAAGCTTCTCTGGCCCCCAGCCTGTAAACCTCATCCCTCCTGGTCCCTTCCCCTGCAACAGTCCCTGTCTGTAGGGCAAGTCCTTTGGCTCCAGATCAGCTCAGTCATTCCTGTGGTTTCTCAAGAGCCCTGGCACTCTGTATCAGAAGGACAAGGAAGAGAAGGAACAGGACTAAATAGCACACTGGAACTAGAGGTAAAAAATAGGGATGGAGAAAATGGGAGTGTCCAGAACCACATGGTAATAAAATCACTTTTTGGTGGCTGATGAATTAATCTGAAAGGCAAGTTCTAATGTGTTTGGACTCAGGTGAGAAGCGTGAGGCAGAGAAGAGACTTGTTTATGTGTAGTCACAAGTAATACTTAATACTTAAAATGGCCTATGAAAAGAAGAAGAAATCAATGCTTTCAGAATGACTTCTACCCTCTCTGATAAAGCTATGTGTAGAACTTGGAGATGAAATAGGAAGGCTTGATTTTTGTTGATTCCATTTTGAATTCAGCTGTGCCCTTCAGTTTGACCATGACTGAAGCCACTGAAGCAACAAGATGTTGAGAAATCAAAGGATGAATAATTCATTTCAAATAAGAGTGGATTCGTGCATTTTGAAATAGGCATTGCTTAACATCACTGCAAAGAGAAAACCTCCTGAAAGGCAAAAAAAAAGATTCTCTTCTTTCTGGGCGGGAAGATGGATGGAGGGCAGACCAGCCAGTATATCTGAAATTGCTACAAGTCAGTCAACAATGGGTAAAAGGAACAATTAAAGCAAATAAACCAGGATCCAATCTCCAAATGGTCATCATTGATTCCAAATCTCCCCAGTGACTCCTGTGAAATCTTTTTTTTAGGAAACTCTGAATCTTAAAATTGATGAAAATATTTTTCAGCATTCCTATTTTTTTGCAATAAAAATAAGGCAGACAGAATTGTAGATAGCTCTATAAAAACACATTAAATAGAATTTTATATGATTTTGATTACAACTGTTTATGTACAGTAGTCTATAAATGTATACTATATGTTATACACAAATAATTTACTATACTTTTTCTCGTAATATCTGCCATGAGGAAGAAAAGTGCCTGTATTTAAAGCTTTTGTGCTTGAGCATTTTTTGAAATTCTTTATTGTCAGCAAATGTAGAAATGATCTAGGTCTACCTCTAATAGTAATTAAATAGTTTCTACCTGAAAAATTATTCAGGAATTCGATTCTTAAAGAAAAAGAGAAATAACTATGAAATTCTGTCATAAAAATTATTAAAAGTTACCTGAGTTGTAGCTTTTGAATTTTCACAGCTTAGAATATGTAGAACTTAATATTAGAAGAAATATTTCTTTTATTCCAGTTATATCTTGTTTAAGATCATTTGAATTACTAATACTTTTGTTGACTCTTCAGTAATATCTTTATATGGCAAGAGTTTAAATTTTTTGAAATTTTTCTTTGTTCTTTCATGGTTCTTCACTATATAATAATCAGAATAGTAGAAAATAATAGATTATTTTTAAAATTAGCCTTTATAAAACTGAAATTTTCTATATACTGAAAAAAAGAACCAAGGCCTAGTTATTAAATTATTGTTCAATAGATAGTTCATTAACCAAAGGAACCTGTTTGATTGGGGTGAGGGGCTATTCCATTGTTTAGAAAAGACAACTTGAGAAATAAAGAGAGGAAATGTTTCAGTAGAAAATGCTCTTTTTCTTTATTGTAAGGGGATAGACTATATAAATACTGGGAAAGAGTCATTTTTTAATTCAAAATAATAAAACTCTACTTTATATACATCCAATTTACTGAAGTAACCTGATTTTCAATATGTTGTAGAGAATTTTAGAGTACCTTTAAATATAGATTATCTCGAAGATTTATCCTTGTAAGAAGAATAAAATATTTTGTAACTACTGTATATTTTTCTATCTGAGGATCCCCAAATACTTTACCAACCACAACTAATGAATCCAACCAGTTCTCCCCACCCCTACCCCACCTCCACTCCCAGGGTCTTACTGGAATGAGTACTGAGAAACCAAGCTGCACTGGGTAACTGCAGACATGCAAATGAAAACTGAAATTTTTGGTCAGAACTTTGGCTGATTTAGAAGGCAGTTGGTAGTATAGAATACCTTAGTCATTAGAACATTTCTTCCAGTGGTATCTGTGCTATTTTCGTGCAGACTCCAGAAAATTAAGGTGTCCTTATTGGGTATTATAAGAAGCTAGCTTTATCCACAATCAAATTCCAACTTCTAAGAGGTTAAAGCACATAAATTTTTCTTAGCATATAAATTTTCTTAATGTGGGCATATCCTGTCCCTATTTTATCCATCATGGAAGAACAGAGCACATGAATTTAGTTTTTGCTATTCAATCCTTTGCAAAAATATGGAAAGTAATACTGATGTTTAAAATAGAAAGGTAATACTGATGCAATGTTGAAAAATTATATTAATAGGCCTTTCTTCCTTTTTGTACAAAAAGGAATGCACTATTTACATATGGAGGCTCCTGTCAAGGTGATTCACAGAGATCTCAAGTCAAGAAATGGTAACGTAGTCATATGTTTTTATTTTACCTATTTTATTATAAAATACATGCACTGTTGTATAGAAATAGGCATCATGCTTTCCATATCTTTTGTAACCTGCTGTTTTGACTCACTGCTGATACTGTGAAAATCTTTCCTCTATTAATAAATGTTAAAATCCTCCACATTATTTCAAGAAGCTGCATAGTATTCCACTGTATAAGTAGCACAGAATATGGACATTTGGGTTGTTTACATTATTTTTTCTATGATAAGAAATGTTGAAGTTAATACTTCTCAGTAGACATTTTCAACACATCCCTAATTATTTCTCTGGAATCATTTTCTAAAACAGGTATTGCTGGTCAAAGCACATAGTTGTGTATTTCTAGTCTTCTATTTTTAGATGGCTCTCTGTACTAGCAGTTTGGAGTTTTGTTCTTGTTACTCCTGAGTTGTTTTGTGTAAATTTTTTATGTCACTCACATTACCTGAAGGAGCACCCCAAAATGATCAGCATAGGTTTGGAAAGTAAGAGCTTTCTTTTTCTTCTTCTCTACTTCCTAAAGTTTATTTATGATCCTGTATTTTATAATTCGGAGAGTGAGCACTTTTAAATGGCAGGATTAGATGTTACCTTCAAGTAGGAGTGGTAATAGAATGCTTTATCCATTACATCACTTGAAAATTAATGGAATAAGGCGGTGGCATTATTTAGCTAGCCAGCACTCAGAGTTTGCTACTTAAAAACAAAAAATCTGGGCTTCCCTAGTGGCGCAGTGGTTGAGAGTCCGCCTGCCGATGCAGGGGACGCGGGTTCGTGCCCCGGTCCGGAAGGATCCCACATGCCGCGGAGCGGCTGGGCCCGTGAGCCCTGGCCGCTGAGCCTGCGCGTCCAGAGCCTGTGCTCCGCAACGGGAGAGGCCACAACAGTGAGAGGCCCGCGTACTGCAAAAAAATCTTGCTATCAATTCATTCACATGCTTTAATTTTTTACTTGCTTTCTAAGTGATTCTTCTAAGTATGGAGGAGGAGGAAAACAGTTTATTTTTAGAAAATCTTTAAATCACTGCAGTTAAAATGGGTAACTACTAATAGTGTGATCCTTAGAATGGGTAGTCGTGGTCAGCAGAGGAAGAGAACTCAGGAATCCAACCAGCTGCCCAGGACCTTGATGCTTGTGGGGGTGGAGAAGGGAAAGTTGTTGGCAGCTGCCACTCCTCAGCAGTCCAGGTTGGACCAGCACCCTGACCCTGACAGTTCACTCTGGCTGATTGTTCTTGCCCTTTTCTAGGTTTCATCACTTATCCTTTGGCTTTTCTTAGACATAAGCTTCCTGGAGCTAAACACTTTTAATATATATTGGCTAGCAGGAGGTCATTAGGAAATAATACAGAATCTAGTAGGAAGTATCAGAGTCTTATGACTTTGTACATTTTCAATTCTTGCTCAGAATTTCAATCTAAATAAGTTGTTTAACATCTCTCCTTTTAATCTAGTTTATCAGTATATTCTAAATATCCCATGAGAGGAGAATGGTTAAATTATCCAAGATGTCATTATGAAGACTAACAATGGAGAATGTTCCCATTTTTTAAAATTACAGTTTGCGGGCTTACCTGGTGGCACAGTGGTTAAGAATCTGCCTGCCAGTGCAGGGGACACGAGTATGAGCCCTGGTCCGGGAAGATCCCACATGCCACGGAGCAACTAAGCCTGTGCTCCACAACTGCTGAGCCTGTGCTCTAGAGCCTGCGAGCCACAACTACTGAGCCTGTGTGCCACAACTACGGAAGCCCGCACGCCTAGAGCCCGTGCTCCGCAACAAGAGAAGCCACCCCGATGGGAAGCCTGTGCACTGCAACGGTGAGTAGCCCTGCTCGCTGCAACTAGAGAAAGCCCACACACAGCAACGAAGACCCAATGCAGCCAAAAAAAAAATTACAGTTTGTGTAGTTACTTGATGGGAAAACATATACACATTGAAACAATATAGATCAAACTTTTAACAGTTTGGAGGGGGTGGAGACAGAATAGTAGGACTTTAATTTTCTAAGTTATATAGATTTATTGATTTATATATTTTTAATTTATTTATTATATTTATTTATTTTTGGCTGTGTTGGGTCTTTGTTGCTGTGCACGGGCTTTCTCTAGTTGTGGCGAGCGGTGACTACTCCTCTTTGCGGTGGGTGGGCTTCTCATTGCGGTGGCTTCTCTTGCTGCGGAGCATGGACTCTAGAGCGCAGGCTCAGTTAGTTGTGGCACACGGGCTTAGTTGCTCCGTGGCATGTGGGATCTTCCCGGACCAGGGCTTGAACCCGTGTCCCCTGCACTGGCAGGCGGATTCTCAACCACTGTGCCACCAGGGAAGCCCTAAGTTACACAGATTTATAATGTTAGACTTTTTTTTAATGAACACTTATTAATCTTATAATCAAAAAAAAGTAGTAGAAGTATTTTTTAAATAACTGAATATAGTATTAACAATATTTATATTTTTATTTGAAAAAATGTATAGCTTATTATATATAGTATCAAATTTACCCTTAGGCTATTTCTGTGTATTGGATCATGCAAAGGTTATTTTCTCCACTTATCAAGGTCATTAGTAACAGCTAAACTATTAGTATTGCTAAACTACCATGTTCAAGGCACTGTGTGGCTTACAAAGGAAAGGCTAGAAACATTTCTTCAGGATTCTGCCCTTGGCCTCCTCCCTTCTTATGCTCTTATTCGCCCACTCCCATAAAAGCCCCAACTACATCTTAACACTCTCAAATAGATCTCAGCTTCAAAACTATATATCTATCTGCTTATTGAACATATTCACATATGTATCTTGTGTGACCCTAAAATGTATTGTGTCCAAGTTGATCTTTTCATCTTCTGCCTACCCCCCAAAAAATTATTCCTTCATTCCCTTCTCAGTGAGTGACAGTACCAGTTGCCTAATCCAGTAATCAAAAAAAAGGAATTACAGTTCGATTGCAGAGTTCCTGTTCTAACCATTATGCTGTATTGCCTCTATTTTATTTCCTCTTTGAGTTCTCCTCCTCCTCCCCCATAGCCAATTATCCAAGCCCAGTTGATTCTGCTTCCTAGCTGTTTCTTGACTCGGTCCACTTCTCTCCTGTCCTTTGCCACAGCCTTAGTGCAGGCATCCTCATCTCTCTTGGACTACAACACTGGTGCACACAGTGATCTCCTTACCTGTGTTCTGTTCCCCTCTGCACATTTGACCATTTCATTCCTCCACTTAAAATCATTCATTGCCTTTCCATTTCTCACAAAGGCTCTTCTGGACCTGGCCTGTGCTCTCCAAAATTGCATGCCTTTTCCTCTGCTCCTGACCTTTTGCACAAGCTCACTCTTCTGCTTAGAAAACTGCTTTCCTCCCCCAGGTCTCATCTTTCTGGTTAGCATAGCATCATTTCTTCCAGGAAACTTCAACCTCCTTACACTTTGACTTCTTAGACTGCTCTTTGGTCCTATGGCAGTCTCCATGCCTCTCATCATGGAACTTATCCCACTTTATTATAGATGTTTAACTGTCTTTACCATTAGACTGTAATCTCTACCAGAGCTGAGACAATGCCAGTCTTGCTCACCTTCCTCTGCTAGAACATAGTACATGGCCTTGCCCATAGTATATGCTCAACAAATATTTGTTAAATGAATGAATGTATGAATAAGTAAATAAATGAGTATTATCTCTGCCTTGAAGAAAATTACTCTTCAACTGGGAGGAAAAACCATATATACCATGAAGTAATAATGCTAATTATTCCTCAGTATCATGTTGACAGTCTAGTGGCAGAACCCAAGTAAAAATTTGGTTCTCTTGACTACTACTAATCTATGCCTTTTTTTTTTTTTTTTTTTTTTTTTGCGGTACGCGGGCCTCTCACTGTTGTGGCCTCTCCCGTTGCGGAGCACAGGCTCTGGACGCGCAGGCTCAGCAGCCATGGCTCATGGGCCCAGCCGCTCCACGGCATGTGGGATCTTCCTGGCCCGGAGCACGAACCCGTGTTCCCTGCATCGGCAGGTGGACTCTCAACCACTGCGCCACCAGGGGAGCCCAATCTATGCCTTTTTTGCTGGACACTACTGCATTTAATTTAAACCAGTGTTTTGAAGCCTTTTTTAATCAGCACCTCATAGAATTAGTTTTGTATTTTTATTTTAATGTCAGCTCCTTTTTACAAAATCTTCAGTGCAGTAAATACTTTGATTTTACCTTTCATAATGCCATATGGAAGATAGAAATAGAAGTTTATAATTTTTTTCAGTATAACTCAAATTAGATGAGTTTCATAATTTATCTTTTTTTTTTTTTCCTTTTAGTTGTTATTGCTGCTGATGGGGTGTTGAAGGTAGGACTCTTTATTTTAATTTTTAAAAATTTCGTTAATTTCAGATGTAGGTTTTGTGACTGGTAATTCTTTTATTAGTCAGTGAGTAAAAAGTTGATACTCCTTTCTCTTTTCACAGATCTGCGATTTTGGTGCCTCTCGGTTCCACAACCACACAACGCACATGTCCTTGGTTGGAACTTTCCCGTGGATGGCTCCAGAAGTTATCCAGAGTCTCCCTGTGTCTGAAACTTGTGACACATATTCCTATGGTGTGGTGAGTTCATTTATCATTTTTTGTTGCTAAAGGACACGCAAAAAGCAGACAACTTACAGAAGCAGGGTATACAATTTAACACAGTTTTAAAACAATGATGCTGTTTCTGGTGGAATGCCCAGAGCAGTGGCAACAGAGAGAATATTTTCTAATTACTAGAAGGTTTACTTTGATCATTTTTATGCACCTGAGTTGTTTTGTCCTGTGTTGAGAAGAAGCCAGTGCCATCTGCAAGAAGCAAATTTAGATGGAACCTAAAATAGTGTTGGGCCTGATGCCCTCCTGTGGAGAGTGCCTTCCTGGGTGGACATATGTCTGTAGAATATCTCTGTAAGTCAGTGGATACAATGTGGAACAGGACTTCATTGTCATGTGTTGCTCAAAAACCACCAATCGAGCTGCCAAATGAGTTAATTAACAGGAAATGTCAACCATTAAACTGATTAGTGAATTTCTGGAGAATACAGAAGAAAATGTGCTTATCATCTAGCACATAGCCTTGCCCATGTCTGCTGCAATGGCTATCTGAAGCATGAATCTAAGGTCTCACATAAGAATACCAGCAGAGCAACATAGTTACAAGAACAGAATAATGTGCAGGTCGGGAGGTGGGATGCTCAAGGAATAGAGACCACAGGAATGAATCAGTGAAGGAGAAGAAGCTGCTAGAAGGAGGAGTTTTGAGATGGATCATTCTTGAGGAATAAGTTGTATCTGAATTAGCAGAGAGAAGGAAGTGGGGGCAATGGGGGAGGAGAGGCGAGGAGGGGAGAGTGGGCAGGGAGGTTCCTTGGTGGACAAAGGAATTTGTTTGTTGCCCTTTTTTTTTTTTTTTTTTTTTTCCGGTACGCGGGCCTCTCACTGCTGTGGCCTCTCCCATTGCGGAGCACAGGCTCCGGATGCGCAGGCCCAGCGGCCATAGCTCACGGGCCCAGCCGCTCCGTGGCATGTGGGATCTTCCCGGACCGGGGCACGAACCCGTGTCCCCTGCATTGGCAGGCGGACTCTCATCCACTGCGCCACCAGGGAAGCCCTGTTGCCCTTTTTTGAGGATAAGTTTTTTATCCCTAAAAATGCTGTATTTCCTTTAAAAAGTCCTAAATAGTGTTTGGAACCCCCTGTCTTCGCCTCTCATCTCCTGATCATATTGCCTCTCTATTTTATAACTTCTTAAAAGGAGACTTTCATAATAATGGGGAAAAAGCAGTCTAACTTTAGACCAAATCAACATGCCTCTTCTTCCTGAACTTCTGTGTTTTCAACTGAAGGTGATAGCTGATAGCACAGGAGGAGACCAACACTGTCAAACCCATTCCTTTTTCTTTCGAGTTCATCAGTCTCTAGGTAATTACTGCTAGCCTCAGTAAGTTCTGGGCTGGTTTCATTTAGCTAGCTTTTTCTAAATCATTACTACATCTTATGTATACCAAATTAATATAATATCAGTTTTGTTGGCTATTGAAAAAAATCATTTCATGAATGAAATATATGTTTTTGATGAAAGGCTAGAATTGTAAAAGTTGGAAGACAGTAGTAGCATCAGGTTAAATACCTAATTTTCCTTAATTCTGTGTGCTTCTAAGAATGAAGGCTCTAACCTATTTTAGACAGTGATCAAATAATTCTTATCAAAAGAAAGGGAAAAAACCAAAAGTTCCTGAAGAAATATATTCTAAAGCTTGTCCTGTATGTCAAAAATTACTACATTCTAACCATCCTACAAATCATCTGCTGGGGAGTCTGAAAATGGGGAAATTTGTTGCGATTTAATACTTTTTGTGAGATTATTTCCTCTTAATGAAGTTATGTTCCTCATTTTTAAGCAAAAATCTATTTATTGTGTCAGGCACTGCTCTAGACACCAACTTAGGGCAATTTAAATTTTACTTTGCCTGCTCCTTGGGACCAGTGTCTCATTTTATCCTGTGGAAACAGGAGCCAGCAAACTTTTTCTATAAAGGCCAGATAGTAAATATTTTAGACTATGAGGGCCACTTACAGTCTCTGTTGCATATTCTTTTGTTTTTTACAACTCTTTAAAACCGGTAAAACCACTCTGCCATCTGTAGCAGACTGACATTTGAGACCCCTGTGGAACCCTCTTATTCCAGATTGGAAGACAAGCCTCATGGCTGAAGAGCGGTTCCTAGTATTTTGATAAGGGACCACAATTCTCACTCTTTCCCATTGCATGTTAGTTTTAAAACAGGGGCTACTCTTTTGCTATCTTAAAGAGAGGGGTTTACTCAGAATGCTGGTTATTCTTACCCCATAGCTGCATCAGCAGAATTCCATTCAGAAAAGTGCACATGTGCTCATTTAGTTATAAATGACAAATCAGGATTTTATTTAATTCTGACCCCTTCCCATAGTACTGTCAATTAACACCATTAGTGAAAGAAAAAGTACAAGGCATGCTTTACTGAGCCTTTTTGTTTAAACAATCACAGTTGTTTTTTTTTTTTAATGAAAATAGCGTTAAATGTCCAAAGTAGGTACTCCCTAAAAGAGCAGTAGAGGACAGTTATTAAGGTCGGGGCCATGTTAGCTGTAGAAGTTTATAGTGCATAAACCTTGAAAATGATATCTATCTAGGAGAGCAATGCGGGGATATAGAATTTTTGATGTCCTTTCAAAACAGGTGAGTAACCAGAACTCGTTTGTCAATAGGTGCATCTGTTTGCAGAAAACATACCAGGGCTCATTAAAAAACCTGTTTCATTAATTGAGCTCCCACCCACAGAGCAGTCACATGCAGATGAATAAGAACATAAAAAACAGTTGTCCCTTTTTTGAAACCCATCCCCAAAACCCCAATATATGTTTGCTTTTTATTTTTCTCTCTCAGACTTGCTATAAGAATTTAGCCCTTCATAGTCTCAAAGCCCCTAGCCCTTCCCAGTTTAATTAACCTCTGTTTCTTCTTAACACATGAGGAGACTAGCCAGCCTTGAATAGCCCTGAAATAAATGTGCTGGTGAAATGCCAGAAATGGATCTTGTGATCCTTGCTTCTGCGCTGGTAAGCTTCGCCAGGCAGGCAATTGTTTCTGTTTTATAAGGCAGTAAGTCGATTTTTTTCTACCCCCTTCTGGTGACTTCTCTTGAAGGACTAAACCAGGAGTGTGGAGGATATTATCCACGAAAAAGAAAAGACTTCAGGAGAGCCAAAATCATTGAAGAATTAGCCTTCTGAGAACTCAAGACACAGCCACTCTTTAAAAACAAAGCTCTCCTAATGACAATGCAGAAAGGATTACCCTCTCAGAAGCTTCTCAGCCAAAACCAGCTTTGAAAATAGAGTAGCTTAAGAGGGAGCATCACTGCCTCACTTGTCTCTGAGCCCTGTTCCAGAACCAGCCCGGCTCAGGTAATGGCTTTCCATTGTTTGTAAAAGAAAAGGCAGGAAAAGTACACAGCCTTGTCCAAGTTTCTCTTCTGTAAACTGAAAATAGAAATTTCCCTTGTGAACCCAGTTTAAACATGGGGACGTCTCAATATAAAATGAGTTGGAAAATATTTTTAAGGTGAAAGATCACAATAATGTTTGGCCTGCATTTTCCATAACTGATATTTTCAGTCATAGTTTAATATACTTTTTGACCTCTAAGTGACTTCCTCAACAAAGTTACATTTTTTGTGCCAAATGTCATTTTGTTCAGTAGAAAAAGCTGTTGTCCTGTCTCATAGCACCTACTTTTTTTGATACGTTTCTGAATGGTGAATAAATAATAGGAAATCTTGAGATGTGCTGATCCTGGAATTAAACTAAAGACCTCATTTGGGCTTCAGGACCCAGTGGTTAAGGACACCATCCCCGCCATCCTTGCCAGTTTCACATCCATCAAGTGGCTCCCTCAGCTGCGGTAGCTCTTTAGAGACACAGAGAGGGAGTAGAATGAAACTGTCTTATTTTTTCCAGGATTAGAACCCTCGGAGAAATATAACTCGGGTCTTATTAGATTTTTGGACACTTTCCAACTGAATATTTTGGGATAAAGAATGACACAAATCTTTTTCTGGTGTCACTCCCCAGGCTCTTGGTTCTGCATCTTACCCCACAAAACCCAGGCCGCCTTTGTGCATGTGTGCGCACGTGCAGTGTATTGTGCAGGCAGGCCAGACTCCAGAAGGAGGGGTGCAAGGCTGCTTATCCAGACGTTTTGGGGTCCAGGGCGTCAGATTTATTGAGGCAGTCATTCTTCCCATCCTCCTTAGGAATGCCAAATCCATTCACTTACTTGCCCTTCATGTGCCTTCCCCCCCCCAATCCCACCACCGGGAGGGTGGTAATTGCAACAAACTGAGGGGCTTCATTTCCTGCTCAGCGCTCTTGCTGCCTCTGTCCCCCACCCCACCCCCGTGCCGCCCTGTGTCAGGTTACCACACACCTGTTCTAGTTCTCACCCTTTCTTTACTTTCAGTGTTTGCCGGGATCATCCCCTTCTGGGATGCCCCTTACCTTTTCCTAAGCACTTGTGTGACTCAAATAGAATTATTCAGTAGCTCTTCTAAAGAAGTACCTGACACACTTGATTAAAAGCCCAAAGACGCTTCTGTGAATTTCTTTTCCTCCTGCTTGAGCAGCATCTGCCAATTTCCCTGATTTTGCTGCTAATTATCTTTGTATTAGCCAGAATTCATTTAACATGTTATGGCTCCAGTAAGACCAAGCGCTGGCTGAGGAAATAGTGGATATTGGATTCCCTTGAATAGTGTATATATCCTCAATCTACATTCTTATTTAGAAATGGGTTTTTGTTTTTAGAACAACAGAAGTGTAAATCAGAGGTGCTGAATTCGTTTCTGCAATGGCTCCATACCGAAACTAGGGCCCGCTGCATTCTCTCTTATACTGTAGCTCTTCCCTCTCTACAATTACATGTGGTCAAGACCTTGACCTTCAGGGGTGAGACAGTAAATTCATATTCTAGCTCTGCCACCTGATTACTCAGTGCCTTTGGGCAAGTTTATTTAACTTCCTTAAGCCTTAGTTTCCTCATCTATACAATGAGAATGATACCTCTCTGATGGGATTGAGATTAATCATGATAACATACCAAAAGGGTTTAACAGAGTATCTGGAACGTAATCACTCAATAAATGATAGTGGTTGTTATTATTACGATTATTATTGATAAAATTATAATTGTTTTTGCACTTCACAAAAGTATTGGTAGATTCAAATCTTAATACTCATTTGTATAAATAGAGAAAGAAAGTGAATGTAAAAATCTCTATTACTCAGAGTTTAAAGAGAATACAAAATCATTGGCTGTTTTCAGCATTTCCAGAATCAGTTTGCTTTGTTTGGGCATTCCAGTACAGATTTATTAATCCTGCTAATCTCAAGGATTGCAGAGAGATAACACAAACATAAATTTGCACACACATGAACACGCACGCATACGCAGCCTATATATATGTATGTTTATAAGGCGTTTATTACATTTTAGAATATAGTATAATAAATTATGTGGTAGGTGGAGGAAAATGAATCCCTTAGACTGACTCATTTTGAGAGAGATTTCGCCAAAGCACAAAATCTAAATGTTACAGTTTGGCGAGTACCTACCATTGTGGAATAAGTGGTTTAGCCAGTGATTTGGATTTGGCGCTCGATTTTTTTTTTTTTTTTATGAGACCATTATTGAACCTTTGAAAATATGGTTGAATTCCCAGTTATTATCTTATAGAGCAATTTATCAGAGATTGAAGGTGCAAAGAGTTTTGACCAACAAAATATAAAATCTAGTTTGTGGTGATACATGAGAATTCTGTTAATTTACAAGATAAAGTTAAATCACTGAGGCCCACTGCTTTCATAAACTTTTAAGCCTGGCTCTAGATATTCTAATTCCTAAACCAGATTTTTTGTTTTTAATATAAAAAAGGAACAGCAACAGCAACAACTAAAATATATATATATATATAAAATATATGGAAGAAGTCCTCTGCATGACTATATACATTTTGCCCAAGTTTCTACAGATGGAGTCGGTTGTGCCTGGTAACTGGATACAGTTAAATGTTAAAGTTTCAGTAATATACCAAAAATATGAAGTACAAGAATAAAAATTCCATTTTCTTTTTGTTCCAGGTTCTCTGGGAGATGCTAACAAGGGAGGCCCCCTTTAAAGGTCTGGAAGGATT
Organism: Physeter macrocephalus; assembly: GCF_002837175.3. Classification (NCBI taxonomy): domain Eukaryota; kingdom Metazoa; phylum Chordata; class Mammalia; order Artiodactyla; family Physeteridae; genus Physeter; species Physeter macrocephalus. The sequence continues at coordinate 78,558,044 of NC_041215.1, forward strand.
ACAAGTAGCTTGGCTTGTAGTGGAAAAAAACGAGGTAAGACTGCGATTCTCCATTCAGGTACATAGATCAGAAAACAGTATTGGGGTTTTGCAAAAGACTTTTTCATCTTCTTCAAATTGAAAGTAAGTTCACGCTTATGGAAAGATTAGCAGTAGGAGCTAACACAAAGGGTCAAAGTGATGTTATTCCTCATGAATGGACCCTTTACATCTAATTGTTGCAGCTTCACGTCGTGATGCTGTAGATCAAAAATTGTACAAGTACTGTACTAGTTTCTCAGTCTCAATTGTAAAACCTAGGGGTTTGTTCTTAGTGATGAAAGAAGCCATTGCGTCCAAGGTAGGGGAACAGTTTTAACTCCATCTCCTGCGTTTAGGACATCTTTTTTACTGTCCGGGAGTTGATATATCTGTAAGAGACCTTCAGCTACTTCAACTTACCTCTCCCAGCAGGAGTCACTATAGTACAAGAAACTGTCGCTTAGATGAGAATTTCAAAAATAAAAGAAGAAAAAATAGTTTCAAAAAAGGGAAAAATTACAGTTTTGCCACCTACGTTGAACACTACATTGAAGATGAGCTCCTCACTGGAATTGGCGAGGCAGTGGCATAACTGTTCCCTTCTTCATGCAGAGCCTTTCCATTTCAAAAGAACTTCAGTGGCGTAAACACCGTTTGTGCTGTGTCCCCAGCCTCGCTTTTCTTCTTCCCACAAATTGAGGCTTTCCGTTAGTTGGACCTATGAGCCAACATCAGAGAACATGGTACATTCATATCAAAGACAGCAAATACATTTTGAAAGGTTTAAAATTGTGACTGAAACGCACAGCCATGGAAATTCTCAGCATAAGGATGAGGCATCCATTATCAAGGTATTATGAGAACTTAGATCAAGTAATGGAAGCACGCAGTTGTCTTTGCAACGCTGCAAAACAACTTTATTTCACAAAACTTCTTCATTTCCACATCTTATCTATGCCCTTCACAAAAGGGAAGGGTGCAGCCTTAGGGTAAAATAATTTGCAAAGCGGTGAATATGTAGCAATATTCCCTTTTTAACGCTTTAAAAGAATTAGATTGATCCGCTCCCCACGTCAGTGCAGGAGCAAACTAGATCAATCAAAAAGCTGCTATTGACTGAGAGAAACCAAGTTTCCATATTTTAGATCACATAATTCATGGTTACCTTATTAATTTGTCCTCCTGAGCCACTGAGAATGGATGAAATGTTCATGATAGCTGAACTTGATGGGAGAGAGCTGCCAATTTAAGAAAAATAAAAAGGTGTTATATTCAAGGATGTGTCTTACTCATTGTTTCACAGAGGCTCTTCTGTTTTAATTAAATGGGATGGTTATTCCTGGTGAGCTATTAAATCAGACCTCACACACAGGGTAACTGATTATCTCATGGTATGAGAACCCACTTGATTCTGTTCAGTTTCTTTTGCCAGTGAGATGATTAGACGTTTAGTTCTGGGTTGACAAAAAGAGTGAAGAAGATTATTGACCTTCTGTTGACTTTGGAGCAGAACACTCAATGTCATTTTTTCCCTCTGTATCATTTCAAGATAAACTAGGAGGAAATTTTTTTTAAAAGCTGACTGGACCCTCCAAATATATATAAGACAGAGTAATTAATATTTTTAAATATTTCATTTAAAGGAGGGCAGAAAAGGTGTGAATCTAAAGCACTAAAAACAAAGAGAAAAATGAATTTAGAAGCTGCCTTTGAGTAGCTGACTTGAGGATTGAGAGTCCCCCATAAATAACCTTCAGAATCTCCTCAGCAGGCTACATGAGGAGGCCATCTCCCGCTTTCTCCCCAGGAATCCCCTAAAGTAGAGTTTCCATCGTGTGATCTCATGATCAGCTAATAACAGATGGAGACTCTTCAAATGCCTCGCATACTATATTTATTAAATGAAATAGTCATTTGAAAGAAACCTACACGGTGAAATAATTTTTCTCAACTTTCTAATGAACCTAATGAAAATTGGGTATTACAAGGATATTTGTTTGTCTGTTCTCATTCTGCATATTTATTTCATTTATCAGAATATGGAAATTAAGTTCAAATGTAGTTTCCATTGTCATCATTCAAGAAAATGTCTTCATTCTACCTCATAAATGGAGGCACTTATTACCAAAACAAATTCTGTTGAGATAGCATTAAAATAATTCCCAAGGATTTATTTTATTTTATAATAAAATTGAGACTTTGACTTAAATACAATTTATAAAAATCCCTTCAAATTCCAGTTATTTTATTTTAGTTATTTTTACTCTGGAATACCTTGGGCTATTGAGTTGAAAAGCGAAAGCTATAGTTTTTTTTTTAAGAGGCCTCATTGAAATAAAGGATGACATGTTTAAACTTTCAGAGAGACATTTTAAATGTGAGCTAGTCACACTAGAATGCTAGTCATCCTAGACTCATAGGAAGCTGCAAAAATATTACAAAGAATTCTGTGTACCCTTCACCCTGCTTTCCCCACTGCTGAGACATAGGTATAGTATAGTATCAAAACCAGAAAATTGACACTGATGCATTACTGTTAACCAGACTGTAGACCTTATTTGGTTTCACCATTTAGGATTGCTTTTTGCATCTATAGGAAGATCGATACTTTCTAAAAATTATTTCTGAAGACCTTCGATTCCAAACCCTTAATAATGAAATAAGGTCTTCAAACAATCATTTTTCTATTATTAAATCCTATTGAAACTAGAATCCATAAAGGACTGTTAAACGTTACAAAGCAAACAGTGAACTCATAGAAAGCATGAAATTAAGAGGGTATTACTAATAAATTTTTAAAATCTTACAGATATATCTATCTGCCTTTGTAATTTCCATAAAACTCAATTAGTAGTCATTCAGAATGTTCTGGCATTATAATTTCTATCTTTATAAATGCTTAAATGTGTTTTATTCTAAGTAGCAAAATTACTATTCTTTGTTAACATAGAAATCCTCAGAAACTTAATCCATTGTTCTTGACTACACTTTAAAAAAAGATAATGAACTTGACTTAAAAAATAATTATTGCATCTTATGTGGAAAATGGTGCAAAAAAGAATATGATCTTTTTAAAAAATATCATGCCTAATTTAGTGATTAGGAAATATTTTAATTTTAAATTTGAAACTGTTTTATTTTAAAATATTTAAGTTTTAAGTAGTGTTGCAAACCTGGTGCTAATATCTGGTTATTTCAGGATGTTTTAATGAATTAGGAATGCCCACAGTTACGTAATCAGGACTTAAATATTTTAGATTCTCTTTTAAAGTACTTTTTAGTGTACCAAAATAATCCATTACATGAAGTGTCTGAGTCTAGATTTAACTGATATTTGACCATCTCAGATAATTTAAAATAATTATATCTCCTTTCATAATGTCTTACATGTAGTATCTAAAAAGTTTGTCAGTAAGAAAAGATCAACATCCATATTCAGCCAGTTCACATTTCAGTTCTTGGGAAAATGTTGTGCTAAGGTTATGTTGAAAATGTTACCTTTTATGAAAACTTATTTTTCATTACACATGGAGTACATTCAGTCACATAATTGCAGTCACTGTCTGTTTTTATTAGTTGCCATCCCCAACCATCTTACTTTTTTTTTTAAGTAAACACTTGATTTTCCTTTTGACCTTCATCAAAAGGTTTCCAGTTTGCATTACAGTAAAATAATAGTACCATTTACTACATCTTGCTCTATTCTATGAAATCACAAGACCAGAAGTTTAAAAATGCTTAGTGTAGCCTCTAAGTTGGAGAGTTGTTTTTTTTTTTTTACTTTGCTTTTAAGTTTTATTTATTTTGGTTTATTTTTATTGTAATTCCAAATATAGATTGTCTCTTTTCTTGCCAAGGCAACTGTTTTTCTAGTTTTATACGTAGCCTCCCCCAAATCCAACTAAATTGTTTGCAGTTTTTTATTTGCAAAACTTCTTGGCAAAAAATACTGTAAAATAAATCTTCTTAGTACAGAGGTTCTCAGCTCTATCACACCCAATGCTCTCTTTATAACAACTATGTTAATGCTTCATCTTCTTCCCTGAAATGAAATTCAGAGGTAGTACAACATTGTATTTTAAGTCAACATGATGCTCTAAATGTAATATAAGGAAGAAGTAAATATGTATTGCAATGTATAAATGCTCAAGTATAACAACAGTAGAGGTGATAATGGAAGTTTTAGATGCTTCCACCTATGGATAAATAGAATTCAACAGCTACAAATGCAGAATAGAAATGGGTTGTATTAATGATTCCAGTACCATGAGCAACACTGTTGTAGGCAACATTTTCCCCAAATCTTGGTAAGGTTATGAATAATGCAAAAATCAATCTGCCCTTGATTTATTTTATTTAGTAGTTGCATTCATAGAATGTTCAGTGTATTTTTAAAATATTTTAAAAAATACTCTATTTATAAATCAGATTCTAAGGCTCAGAAAATTATAAGCCTCATTGTTTTCTTGTTTTATTCACATGAATGCACACGGGGCATTTGAAGTTTGGTGGAATGCAGGAGAATTTTTAATCAGGGCTTTAGGATATATTGAAAGATGGCCAGCATTCTTGACCTGCTCCAGGTGCAACCCTCCAGACTTTAAAACAAAAATGTCTCTGTAGATCTGTAAACTGCCCCTGGGGGCATTACATGTCCTATGAGAACCACTGCTGTACAATGTTAGAACAAGACTAATCCTCACATTATAATCTTTGTTCTATCAAGTCCTTATAGTTTATGCATTTGACCAAAACTAAGCCATAATGAGTCATCCATTCAGAATGTCTCATTTGCTGCTGAGAGAATGCACACTTCTTTAAAATTATCTCTGTGCTCAAGATGTTTTCAGAAGTTGTACACCTATTGCCAAAGCTGAACTGTTTTCCTAGTTACCTGGCCTGTTTGCATATCTCATCGTTGCCTATCAAAATACAGTGATAGATGTGTGGTTTAGATTTACTATTTAAGTTCCAACTTGCCCCTCTCGTACTGCAGTTTCTTTTAGACTTGATTCTATATTTTGTTGTACTTGTTGTGCTGAACCCTATTTCTTCATCCACTGTGATTCCTCTTTGGAGGAAAACGGTAAAGTGTCTTTAGAGATTAGATGCTATGAACCTAAATGTAAATTCTCGCCAGTCACATATTAATCAATGCAAGTTTTAAATTTTACGTCTTTTTTATGCTACTAAATTAACTCTTTTATACCTTTCAATTAGAATTTCCTTCCTTTAATGAGAAAATCCTTGTGTTTTGCTTTGTTTTGGTTTGATTTATTTTTTCTTTCCCTGTTACAGAGATTAACCATTCCAAGCAGTTGCCCCAAGAGTTTTGCTGAACTGTTACATCAGTGTTGGGAAGCTGATGCCAAGGTACACACACACACACACACACACACACACACACACACACACATATATTTTGTTGTTGTTGTTGTTGTTCTGAAATTTCACTTGTTTGGCTTTGACTTTTTAAAACTTGGGGTAATAAAATTTATTACAAAGCAAAGCTGGGTTGCTGTTCTTCTGAGCCCCAGATTGACTGTGAAGGCTTTCTGTTGACATCTACTTGTCTTGATCCCTAGAAATCATTACTGGGTCTTTCTTACAGCACTCTGGCATTCTTGAGTCAATAAAAAAGAATTTTGTTACCTTGTTTTTAATCTTTAATAGTAACTGTTGCACCTTCATGTTATACAGATGCTAGCAAACAGTGTGCTTATTGTAAGCCAGGAACTGTTCCAAGCACTTTATGTATGTTAACTCATTTATTCCTCAGAATATCTCTGTGAACTAGGTAGTGTTATTATCCTCATTTTACATATGAACACAGAGGTTAATTAGTGAGCTCAAGACCACACAGCTAGTAAGTGGTGGAGCTGGAGGATGAACCCAAGCCAGCTGACATGAGTCCCTGTGCTTAACCACTACACCATATTGCCTTTCTAGCCAAGCACCAGGCAAAGGTAGCACTTCTAGAGAATCTTGATACGCACTCCCTGTGGAGTTTCAGTGATGTTTTTTAAGCTATCACAATAGAGTTGGAGAAATTCCAAAAATTAAGGCTTTCATGTGGTTATCCCATTCGAGCATGAATGGCTCATTTCCTTTCCCCGCAAAGATCTGTTTAAAAGACTCTTACATACATACAGAAATGTTTATAGGTAAAATGATAGGCGAGTCTTGGATTTGCTTCAAAATAAAGTGAAGGGAAATGGATGATGGTATAGATTAAATACCGTCATCCATGATAATTTTTCAAGTGATAGGTATATGGAGGGTCATTATATTGTTCTCTCTATTTTCTCGTATGTTTGGAATTTTCCATAATAAAAAGATAAAAAATAAAAAAGATCCTCACAGATTAAATATTGGAATAAGAGAGATATAATCAAGGGACTTTCCTGGTAGTCCATTGGGTAAGACATTGCGTGCCCAGTGCAGGGTGCCGGGGTTCGATCCCTGGTCGGGGAACTAGATCCCGCATGTGTGCCGCAACTAAGATCCCGCATGCCGCAACTAAGGATCCTACATGCTGCAACGAAGATCCCTCGTGCCGCAACCAAGAGCCGGTGTAGCCAAAAATAAATAAATAAATAAATATTTAAAAATAATAATAATAGGGGGCTTCCCTGGTGGTGCAGTGGTTAAGAATCCGCCTGCAAATTCAGGGGACATGGGTTCAAGCCCTGGTCCAGGAAGATCCCACATGCTGCGGAGCAACTAAGCCCTTGCTCCACAACTACTGAGGCTGCGCTCTAGAGCCTGCAAGCCACAACTACTGAGCCCACGTGCCACAACTACTGAAACCCACGCGCCTAGAGCCCATGTTCTGCAACGAGAGAAGCCACCGCAATGAGAAGCCCGCGCACCGCAATGAAGAGTAGCCCCCGCTCATCGCATCTAGAGAAAGCCCGCCTGCAGCAACAAAGACCCAACGCAGCCCCAAAATAATTAATTAATTAATTAACATAATAATAATAAAAGAGATACACTCAAGAAAGGAACTAAAATTTTATAGTTCAAATTTGTCCAATTTTTCATGGAAATAGGTGTATTACAAACTGACCTTTTAAATAGAGATCTAAAAAGAAAAACTTAAGAATGGAATTTCTCCCTTAATTTAAACGCAGTTCCTGTATGACCCCCAAGAAGAATGAATGATGATAACATATACAGCAGTTCCTCGGTATGGGGTGGGGGGTGGGGGGGTGTAGTTGGTTCCAGGACCCCAGTGGAATCCACGGATGCTCAAGTCCCGTATATCAAATGTCGTAGTTGAGTCAGGAACCCCCCCGACCATCCTCGGGTTCAATAGCCTGTTCGAACTTGGGTTGATTGAATTCACCAATACGGAAACCTGCATTTTGTCTAGTGGGAGGAACTTGTAACACTCGGTGAGTATTGGGATTGTGTTAGTATCACACAGAATTCATGTTGAATCATGAGTAGTGGTTTTCAGCACACTGTTCCACACCACAAGTGAGAACAGCTGAACACAAGCACAGTAGCGCAGCCAGTAGCACAGCAAGGGACATGGACCCGAGAGGTCCCTCCGCCCCACGTGCTCCCTGTTGGCTGGGATGAGCGGTGCTTTGTCTTGGAAGAGTTTGTTGCTGGTTCTCCCCAGCCTTGTGCATTTCACCTTCGGCCTAGTGAACCAGCAGCCTCCATCTGCTTTCACTCCTGTTCATCAAACTACCCTCACCCTTTTTTAAAGAGTCCTATATTTACTTAGTATTGTTTTTTATTAAGGAATTTAACAGTTTTTAAACTGTTAGTATTTTTATTTAGGTTTATTATTGTTTCATTTGTTTCTTTTGTTTGTTTGTTTTTGCGGTACACGGTCCTCTCACTGTTGTGGTGTCTCCCGTTGCGGAGCACAGGCTCCGGACGCGCAGGCTCAGCAGTCATGGCTCACGGGCCCAGCCACTCCGTGGCATGTGGGATCCTCCCGGACCGGGGCACGAACACGCATCCCCCACATTGGCAGGCGGACTCCCAACCACTGCGCCACCAGGGAAGCCCTCATTAGTTTTTTTATGACAAAGTTGATAGGTTTTGAATGGTCTGTCCTGTCCCTGTATAGGCCTTATTTTAGTGGGTGATTTTTTAGAATATGGGGATTTTTAAGCAATAAGAGAAATGCCTGCACTTTGCAACTAATCCAGTGGAAACTGTAAGTGGCTATTTGCAAGCTTTCTGTAGAACATTTATTTTATACTATTAAAATACTACCCTTTTCATACTCTACCACTTATACGTCCGTTGTGGCCCAGTTGGTAATTTTTGTAGTATTTTTCTCTCTGATACTCAAGTAGAAATTTCACCTGAACTTACGTGTGCTGAATTAGATGAATGCAATTAGATCTCTGTAATTTTAATTATATTTCAGTATACAAAGCAGGTTTTGAGTTTCTTAATCAGAAACTCTGTACTACGTTAATTAAAATTCTAAGAATATACATTTATGGTGTATTAATTAAATGATAGTGTAAACACCTACACAACAAGGACATTAGGTCCAGAGTTGATGCCATGAAGTTGGCATGTCTCTATTTAACATGTAGTAAGCTGACCCTTTTTTAGGGTCAGAGGAATCTTGTGTTCTAGCCCCTTGAAGTATGAAGAATGTTTGAGATCAATTTTTATTTCCTAAATTCATGGCATTTTATTCTGATATAAATAATATATGCCCTCTATATTTGATTTGATTATGCATCCAGCTCACATTTCTAACTGTCTCCTCTAGACACACCTTACACACCTTCTTTATTCCCTGAACATGTTCTTTTCCTTCTTTTCTTTTCTCCCCTGATTACTTCATCATCAAGCCTTCCCTGGTTATTCTGTTTATCCTCGTCCATACTAATTACTTCTTTTCCAAAACCATAGACTGGGCTACTGCCTCATCTTGTGCTGTTGCATTTTTAAAAATATCTTTTCTTCCTAAATGGATTACAGGCTCCATGAGGGAATAGAACTAGCTTTTCTCTGTTTCCCTATAGCGTCTTCCGTAAATTTAGTAAGTAGTTGCACAATTTTTTGTTGACTCAAGTGGCCAGACCAAGGTTTACTTCCTGAGAGGCACATTTTAGTTCTCTGGCTAGAAGTATATAGCAATTCAACCAGAAGTTGGTGCCAGTCCTATGCCCATAGATAGAGCAATAGTTGGTTAAAATATATTTTCTTTTTTTTTCAGTCCTTAGACTCTGGAGTATTAACACATAGATTAAAATATTCAGCTCACCTATAGAAATATATTCTTTTGCAATGAGGAGGTAGAAATGTATACAAGAGGAAGCTGCTATTAGGTAGATAAATGTTAGATCATTCCAGTGGCTTCCACCAGGTGTTCAAAAAATTTTTTTTGAAGAAAAGAAGGAAGTCGGGCTCCCCTGGTGGCGCAGTGGTTGAGAGTCCGCCTGCCGATGCAGGGGACACGGGTTCGTACCCCGGTCCGGGAAGATCCCACATGCTGCGGAGCTGCTGGGCCCGTGAGCCATGGCCGCTGGGCCTGCACGTCCGGAGCCTGTGCTCCGTAACGGAAGAGGCCGCAGCGGTGAGAGGCCCGCGTACCGCAAAAAAAAAAAAAAAAAAAAAAAAAAGAAAAGAAAAAAAAGAAGGAAGTAAAGGTGGGTATTGGCTCAAGTTCTAAAATGATACTTCTAAAGGAGAAAAAAATAATAGTTAAAGCCCTGAGTTTGATAGGAAGTAATGTCTTACCCTCATGTGATAAAACATTTTGAAGTGTTTAAGAGCATAGACCCTGATTCTGTAACTTGCTTCCTGTGTGATACCGGGCAATTCATACTTATCTGAGGCTGATCTTCCATATCTATAAAACAAAAATAACAAATAATGTATACAGATGCTTAATAATTGTTCTGGTTGTGCCTTTTTTTGTTGTTGTTGTTGTTGTTGTGGTATGCGGGCCTTTCTCTGCTGTGGCCTCTCCCGTTGCAGAGCACAGGCTCCGGACGCGCAGGCTCAGCGGCCATGGCTCACGGGCCCAGCCGCTCCGCGGCATGTGGGATCCTCCCAGACCGGGGCGCGAGCCCGGTTTCCCTGCATCGGCAGGCGGACGCGCAACCACTGCGCCACCAGGGAAGCCCCTGGTTGTGTCTTTTTAAGTAACCAAAGCCTACATAATACATAAAAGGAACCTAAACCGCTTCGGAGGAAGATCCTAGACCAAATGCTGTATTCTGTAACCAGAATACTCATTAAATAGTAACACACAATTCTACATTGTTGCTACCTTCTATATGTTCACTTTGATAATTTCCATCTGAGAGCATATTCTAACTATAAAATTAAGATTTTTTCAGGGATACTTGCCATCCAATTACAAAAAGTTTTACCTTATCTCAGGAATGATTAAGTGCAGGGAAAATATTATTCTTTGACAATTTGTCAGCTCCTCCTGCTGCTTTTCCATGAAAAATGAAAATCCTATATTTATTATATAATTAGTTCCTGTACAAACAATTAAAACATTTTTCCTTTTGCAACCTTGACACATGGTGGGAGAAATTAAAATGGGAACAAATTCAAAGAAGACAAACAGAATTTTTTCAAATTTCCTACTTAACGCACTTTTCTCTTTGCTTATTACAAGGCTTAATGTACAATCAGTGACATTTAGCTACTTACACCCTCTTTTAAAACACACCCACACATACACACACACACCCTTGAAAGAGAACAATAATGGGAGAACTCAGAATAAATATCCCAGTTTTATATTCCTAAAAAAATTGCTTTTCTTAATGTAGGAAGCACTCAAGTCCTGAGAGCAAGCCGCCTCAACATTCTTCCTTGTTTTGTGCTCCTAAATTAAAATGCATGTTTTAATTGCTGCAACGGTGATTTGTTCAGAAATGGTATAATTATGAGGTGTGATGAAGAGAGAATGTACATCATCCTTTTATTATCTTTCTCCATTTTTGTTTAAACCTTTTGTCTCAATCTTGGCTAGAGTCTAAAGAGATAGACTAGGGTAGTTTTTGCTAGCTAAAGAAATACATCTAACCACTCCTTTTTCAATTTCTAGTAAACAGCACCTGAGAGTTTCCCAGCATCAAAACTAGTTTTAATGTGGAATAAACATTGAGAACAGTGAAGTTATGATGGCTTTAAAATTGGGGAATTTTTCTCTGAGCAACTGGTTTAGGAAATTTTATAAGTTCTGCTAGATTAATATGTAGATTTCCCCCAACATTTTATTATAAAAATTTTCAAACATATGGAAAAGTTGAAAGAATTTTGCAGTAAACACTGGTATACCCATCTCCCAGACTCTACTGTTAACTTTTACTATACTTGCTTTATCACATAGATTTTTTAAAAATAAATTTATTTATTTATTTGTTATTTTTGGCTGTGTTGGGTCTTCGTTTCTGCACGCGGGTTTTCTCTAGTTGCAGTGAGTGGGAGGCTACTTGTGTGCAGGCTTCTCATTGTGGTGGCTTCTCTTGTTGCAGAGCACGGGCTCTAGGCGTGTGGGCTTCAGTAGTTGTGGCTCGTTGGCTCTAGAGCGCAGGCTCAGTATAGTTGTGGTGCACGGGCTTAGTTGCTCCGCGGCATGTGGGATCTCCCCGGACCAGGTCTTGAACCCGTGTCCCCTACATTGGCAGGTGGATTCTTAACCACAACACCACCAGGGAAGCTCCTATCACATAGATTTCTTTTTTTGGCTTCATCGGGTCTTCCTTGCTGCACGTGGGCTTTCTCTAGTTGCGGTGAGTGAGGGCTACTTTTCGTTGCAATGCGCAAGCTTCTCATTGTGATGGCTTCTCTTGTTGCAGAGCACAGGCTCTAGGCGCGCGGGCTTCCGTAGTTGTGGCATGCAGGCTCAGTAGTTGAGACTTGCGGGCCCTAGAGCACAGGCTCAGTAGTTGTGGCTCACAGGCTTAGTTGCTCCGCGGCATGTGGGATCTTCCCAGACCAGGGCTCGAACCTGTGTCCCCTGCACTGGCAGGCAGATTCTTAACCACTGCGCCACCAGGGAAGTCCTATCACATAGATTTTTAAAAGACTTAACTTTTTCCTTTTAGGAGTCCTTAATCATACCCAAAAGAGAGAATTAGTTAGTACTTTCCTTACCTGGAAAAATACTATAATCATTCCAACCTTAGGCCACACAATAGAAAAATGACATCTGAGTCTATTATGAATAACTGATTGAAAATAAGAAGTATGGTTCCCTAAACCTGAGCAGTCTGACAGTTGTAAAATAACTAAATCGGGACATTACATCATATTTTATTTTGTTTTATATAGTAATAAGGTGACTTGACCTTATTCCTATACCTGTGGATTTTCTCTTAAAGATCTACTTTCTTATGTCCCAACAAGTGATTATTTTTTCTCCTGCAGAAACGGCCATCTTTCAAGCAAATCATTTCAATCCTGGAGTCCATGTCGCACGACACGAACCTTCCTGACCAGTGTAACTCATTCCTGCACAATAAGGCAGAGTGGAGGTAGGTGCCTCGCATCCGAGTCACATCATCCGACTTTAAGGGATCATGACTAGCTTCAGCCAGGAAGAGAACCTGGAAACTTGATGGCAGTCCTGATTCCTTAGAAATTGGGGCTTTTGTGTGGTTTTTTGTGTTAGAAAATTTTGGAGATCGAATAAGCCCTCCATCTCATATGTAAGCAAAGAGTGTTCCTCTAAGCTTGTTGCTTTATCATATGTCTAAGTATTTAGAAAGAATATTAAAACTATCTTCTGAGTTAAAAGACGGTTACCTGACATTCCTCTGTATACACTCTGTGTTAGGAAACTTTGGCCTCTGTCCAGTGACAAATAAAAATACTGTCTGCTTGGAAATATGCAGAGCACTGTATCTGTTGATGGAAGAGATAAGGAGACTGTAAAAGCACTTTTAAAAGAAAGCTTTTGATGTTATAAATCCTATTAAATTTTTTCAGGTGTAAACAAACTTAGTAATGAGAGAATTGTATTGTGTGAGTGGAAGAAGTAAGCCCGAGATGAGACATTTGAGTCGGGTCACATGATGCACGAATATAAATAGCATGTTTGGAAGCTGACATAATTCCTCCCTGACTCAGCAGAGATTTAAGTAACTCATCTCTGCTCCTGTTAGCTGTGGCAGTAACGTGACGCCTGGCGCCACCTGCCGATGCCAAATGAATACTGCAGGCACTTAAAAAACGACAATCGTTTACTCCTGTGATTACACATTTCTTTGGGCTTTGTGTTTGGTGTTTTACAATAACCTTCTTTATTTTTTATTCTTTGGGAATCTCTAGGACCAGTGAGTTAAAATGAATTTTTACTTAGTGATACAAAAGTAATACTGTTTGATGGAGTCTAGGTGTGTATGAGGGACTTTGTTCTGGGCTAAAATAATTAACAAAACAAAACATGTAATATTTGTTTCCTACAGTAAGAGATCAGCACAAATCTAATCAGATCACTCCCCTTTTAAATCAGTATAAGGGGCTCCCATTACTGTAGGACAAAGGCCAAAATACGTAAGATTCATGACACCCTTTGTGCTCTTGCCTCAGCAGCCTCATCTTTTGTTTTTTTTTTTTTTGTGGTACGCGGGCCTCTCACTGTTGCGGCCTCTCCCATTGCGGAGCACAGGCTCCGGACGCGCAGGCTCAGCGGCCATGGCTCACGGGCCCAGCCGCTCCGCGGCATGTGGCATCCTCCCGGACCGGGGCGCGAACCCAGTTGCCCTGCATCGGCAGGCGGACGCGCAACCACTGCGCCACCAGGGAAGCCCTATCAGCAGCCTCATCTTAAGAGCATCATTCTACCCCTTAATTTTTGACGTTGGTCCCTCAACACATGCATATTTCTCCCTCATACCTTGCAAATGGAGTTTCTTCTGTATAAAATTCATCCCATTTCAGCGGCACACCAGCCCTGATGCCCAAACCCAACTTAGCTCCTACTCCTACTGCTTCAGATAGTAGCTGAAAAAAGCACTCCTTTAGGGCTTCCCTGGTGGCGCAGTGGTTGAGAGTCCGCCTGCCGATGCAGGGGACGCAGGTTTGTGTCCTGGTCCGGGAAGATCCCACATGCCACGGAGCGGCTGGGCCTGTGAGCCGTGGTCGCTGAGCCTGCGCGTCCAGAGCCTGTGCTCCGCAACGGGATAGGCCACAACAGTGAGAGGCCCGCGTACCGCAAAAAAAAAACAAAAACAAAAAATAAACCACTCCTTTAAGGAGGTGTTTCCTGACCCCAAACCAGCTGAGGTTCCACTTTATGTGCCCTGAGAGCATCTCCTTCATAGCTTCTACTGCAGTTGAAATTAATAAGTAGTTCTGCAGTCTGTTGTTTAATAATGTGTGTCTCACTGGCTAAAATGTAAGCGGGTCGGATCATCTCTTTTGTTCCTCGCTGTAACTGCAGCCTCTAGAACATATCTTGAATACCGCAGTTGCTCAACAAATATTTGGAGAAGGAAATACCACGGTGGTAATAATATTAAAAGACATGACAATATTACACAAGAGAATAGCAATATGTAAGTTAATTTGTTTGCTTTGACAAATGTGCTTCTTACACTCATTCATTCAGATATTCATTAAACCTCTGCTGGGGAAAGTGTCCTTTAGGTATTGGGCTCTGGTGATGAGCAGAACTGCCCCAGTGCACATGGAGTGTCAGTATTGGATTACTAAACACAAATATACGAATAACTTTCATTACCATTTTGATAAGTATTATGACAGAACATTACTGGACGTCTGAGTGTATATAACCGTGAAATCTAATCTAGTCTGAGGGTTTAATAAAGGGATACTCTGAGGAACTGCTGTTTGATCTGTTGGCCAAAGGATTAGTAGGATTTTAATACTACTATTAATACCCATGAGATAGGGAGTCTTTGAAGTATGTCAACAAAATCAGAAAATAGGGGGACAGTTGGTAAGTTTTCTATATAAAAATGTAAAACCTCCATAAGACCAAAAGCAATACCCACCATCAATACATTTATAAGACAAATGCCATACTGTTACAACTCTTTTCCTATATGATAGATCATCTGTTCTAAAAGTTTCTAGTCTCAGGACTCCATTACACTCTGAAAAATTATTGAGGACGCCAAAGGGCTTTTGTTTAAATGAGTTACATCTGTCAGTATTTACCACATTCAGAATTAGAACTGAGAAAAAAATTTAAATATGTAGTTATTGATTCATTTAAAAGACAATAATAAATCCTGCTTCTGCATTCAGCCTATGGTACTATCCCACGTCATGAAGCCTGTGGAAAAGTCTGTACACTTGTGAGAGAATGAGAGTAGAAAAGGTAAATCATGTCTTAATGTTATACTGAGAACCAATTTCACCTTTGAAAAGCTCTCATGAGTCCCCAGATCACACTCTAAAACCACCACTTCTGTCTTTAAAATAACATTTTAATTAAAATATCATATTAAAGGGCCTGAAATGGCATTTCACAAAAAAAAGAAGTCAAAAGACCAATAAACATGTGAAAAGTATTCAACCTCATTTAGCAATCAAATCAAAGGGAACATAATTTATTCATTAGATTGGCAAAAATTTATATCATGAAAATATCCAGTGTTATATACTTCCTCATACTTCGCTGGTGGGAAAATACTACCTTTTGGAGGCCAGTTTGGCTATATAGGTCAGACACCTCTCCTACTGCCATTTCATTCCTAAGAAAATAAACGGGAAGGTTGTGCAAGAATGTATGGACATTTGTTTATCACATCCTTTAGAATTATAAAACTGGAAATGAGCTTAAAGTGAAATAAAAGATTGATTTGGTTTTTTTGTGGTTTTTATGATTTCAAAAATTATGATATCCCCACACACAAAATAGTATGGAGCCTTTCATGATAGTACAGATCTGATAAACGATTCAGAAATGGATGCTACGGTCCAGTATGTTCAGAATGATTCCATTTATTCTAAAATAAACACGTATTTATGTGTACATGTATGTGCACATAGAGAAAAGTATTAAAAGGTCAGTGTTACATATCATTGGGTAATGAGATTATGGGAAAGTGTTTTCTATGTGTATAGCTTTATTTTGTATAATAAACCTAGATTAGTTGAATAACAAATTTATTTTTTTTAATCCTTCAAGCTAAAAAGATGAGAGAAATAAAATTGGTAATACATTAATGTATTTTAGTAAAAGGCAAACAGTTGCCTAGGGGGCTTCCTCATTGGCTGTCTTTCAGGAATTCGTTAATCCTGAGAGCTGGAGAAAGAATATATATCTTTACCTGAAGCACTAAACCACAGTTTGAGAGGCAGCAGAGCTGTTTTAATTGAATTTGGCAATTGGTTAAAAACGTGGGGAATAATAATAATATTAATTAGAGTAACACAGCTGTCATTTATCACATTCTTAACCAGACGCTTGTACTTTATTTGGATTATCTTTTTTAATCCACATAGCAACCCTAGTATATACATCATATATACATCACAGGAGCAAGAACCGAGACCTGGACAGGTTGGACAACCTGCCCAAGATTATACCATGTGAAACAGAACCAGTGCTGGCACCCAGGTGGTGTGATCCCACGGGCCTGCTGTGGCACACACGCTGTGCGGTGCTGTCCCTGAATTTGTGGCCAGTGTCATGCCTTCCACTGGATTCCCTTTTAGCAAAGAGAAGCATCACAGGGGCATGATGGTTTTAAGTGATGATTAGGGCAAAACAGCTATCCCACTCAATGTGCCAAGTGTCCAAAAGAAGGAAATGTTTTGTCAGGTCATCTGGATATTTCAAAGGACAGCACATTCAGACCACTCCTCCCTTTCCCCTGACTTTTATCTGGTGTCTGAAACCATGTGTCTAGGGTCCAAAGTATGTGTAGGAAGTTAACAAGTATCAGTGAAGTCAGACTCCCGTCCTGCTCTGGTGTTTCTGGCAAATGCTTGTTTGCTGGTGGAGCTTCCTCTACACATAAACCGGATGAAACATCTAGTCTTAGAAACTTAAATGACTATTCTGAAAATTCTTTTAAAAACTAGGTTATTAAAAACCACATGAACTATGTCCTTTCCTTTTACCTAATAGGTGATAGGCAAGAAATCTAGCGTCAGACCTTTCCTTGTTCATCACATCTTCACCTTGTTTCTCCTATTGACTTATTAGCAATAGTGGCCATGAGCATTAAGAACAGAAAATGTGTCGTCCTCTTGGTCGTGTTTTCAGTTCTCGTTGCCCTTTGTGATTGTCTGCAGGCCTGTGGTCACCTGCACTGAGTGAGCCTCATGTCACTGTGATAGCGCATTCAGGGTCTCTGTCTCTTGGTAAAACACTCTGCTGGTTGCATTCTTCCTTGGTGATCAAAATATTCTTACTCTGGCACGCCTTCTTAAAAACAAAACACAGAGATTTAAAAAACTAATCTTTGCAATTTGGATTTTAGCACAAATCATTTAATATATAACACTAAATGTAATATGTATATTATCTATTTCTCATGTAATATATATATAACTGTTTATATGAATTAATCTTTCATTTCAAAGTAAGTTTCTGTCTAGTAAAAGAAGACAATTATAGTTCATTGCCTGTTTTTGACATAGGGAAAATTTTCATCAACTTAAAACATATTAGACCCCAGTGAAAACACTTCCCGGTTGGTGAGCACACTGATATCCAGGGAGGGTGATGTTGCCCTGAATCCATGTGAAGAGGGCATGGAATCTAACTCCCTCAGCCTGTATTTCCTGTTGGGGGTACTGCATTTATATTTGGGGAACTTCACACTGCGGTCTGGAGAGATACCTCTAAGTCCCACATGCATCCCAGGGCAGATGCTTAACTAACTCACGCCTGTGGGTTTTTTCAGTCTCAGCCAAAGGACTGGATCAGAAGTACTGAGGCAGAGAAGTCTTGATGATTGTTTGATTCAGCTAAGGACTCAGCTTTTATCCATCTCTTTCTTCTGCCATTCATAATATCAACTTCCATCCTAAGGCTGGAAACTTGATGGCTGCAAGGAGTCAAGCAACTTTCCAAGGAAGAAAAGGAGATACCTTTACTGATGGCCTTGTCTTATGAGTGAGGACACTTCCCTCAGAAATCCTTCTGCAATCTTCTCTTCATGTCTCATTGAGCAGAGTTACATCACCAGCCATTCCTGAACCAGAGTACCAAGGGGATGAATTATGCTTAGACCAAGCAGACTCACCTCTGGAATTTGGATCAGCCTCCCTGTGGCACATCACTATAAGGAGGAGGGAGGCATACTTACATAAAAGTGATGTTCTTTTGGTAAAGGGTTACGTTAAGCAACACAGAATATACAAAGCACCAAGGTTACAGTAAGAAAGAGCACAGTGGCGATGTCTTAGCAATCATGACCTCTAAAAGCCACCGTGGAGATCGCATCTACTCTTTTTTCTTTTTTTTTTAACATCTTTGTTGGAGTGTAGTTGCTTTGCAGTGGTGTGTTAGTTTCTGCTTTATGGCAAAGTGAATCAGTTATACATATAAAAAAATATTAAACTATATATTTTAGAACAGGAGGGTTATATAAGTGCATCAGCCAATGCATTTGATGCAAAACAGTGCATCAAGAAAAACAGAGGGAACAGCCAGGCGAGCAACTGTCTTTGTGTTGCCCTCCAGGTTTGGGTTACATCTCTCGTGGCGTAGGACCTTGACCACTGCTGTCAAGATCCCAGGGCATCTGGGAAAGCCTCGTTGGGGAGCAGATTTACTCAGTCAGTTTTTGTTTTTCTGCGACAGCTCTCAGCTTACTTAGCTTACGTAACTGTTGATGTATTTTCCAGAAGGGCTCAAAATCAGAGTGGGCTCCCAGAGCTGGAACTTGAGATGAATCCTTGGCTTAAATTACAAGTGAAATTGAATGTGTTGGCCATTTACCCTGATCAAAAAGAACACCAGTGAGCTCAGCCTCCCTGGCAGAAGAGTTGGGACTGGGCTAGGTGGAAGCACCACGTGGGCAGCAGCCCAGGCCCCTGCCATATCCCACTGAGTGTGCCCAGCTCTGCTGCCTCCTTTTCTCACCCTCTCATTTATTGAAGATGGCTCATTCTTTCTTTCCTTTTTGTTACAAAAGTTTTAACCTAAGGTTTTCTACACTGTGTTTTTTTCCTTAATCCTCTGTTTGAAAAATAAAAACACTTATTTATAAATGGGCATAATCTTTTGTCTGAAATATCAGGGATAAAATTTGGATTTTATGATACAGTCATCATTTTGAAAGATGGCTGATTTACTGCCTTTCCTTAGGGACTCTGGTGTGACTTGACTTACCTGGCTTTATAATTTTCAGATGGCACCAATAAAAGGGACGGGGTTGACAGCAGAGGCTTTTCCACTTACTTTCCCACCTCCCTTGCTCTGAGGTACTTTGCAGACAGCCAGGGAAGTAAAACGTGGAGCCCAAGTCCAGAAACACCTCAGTAGCTGTTCTCGGAGTTGGGTTTTGCCAATTAATACCCAGAACCTTTTTGTTTTCCTTTATCTGCTTCTCATCTACAAGGGCATTGGGATAAGCTGTCCACTTATTCTGATTTTCCCTGGACATAAAAAGGCAGACTTTGGCCACATACAGTCATCAACTTAGATCTGGGGGCATCTACCTTCTGTAGTCAAAGTGCCAACCAGGATCGCACAGTCGGACGTGTAGGTGCGTCCCAGGGGCACGTGGGAGCAGCTGTTGGCTCAGCAGCTCATCTCTAACCGGTTCCTCTTTCCAGTCCCTTCCTTGTTCTGCGTCCTTCTCTCTGCGCCTTCGCTAGCCCTTCCTTCCCCCCTTCGCTCTGCTTCCTGTCCTCCTTTCCCTCTTCTTCCCTGCCTCCCTCTCGGTCTCTCCTTCTTTCTCTCAGTCTCTCATTACTGTTGCTTTTCTCACAGGCTCTTCAGAAACTGAAGGGGAAGAACTTCCAACTCTCAGAGCATAAATTTAGACTTAAACATGATGACAGCCCTGAAGGAGAGAAAAACCTGCCCTGAGCCATCTTACCAATTTCAGTTTCTATAAAGGACAGGTCTCTGTAACTGGACATATTGCTCCAGGTGGTGAGGTTGGTCAGCCCATAGAGACTAAGGAGGGAACTAACTTGCTTTTAAAATTATTAGAGTTGAAAGGAACCTTAGAGTTCATCTGGCCCAGGATTCCCACACTTGCCTGATTGTCAAAAAAACGACCTGGCTTTTTTATCAGATAACGGAGATTCCTAAGCCCTACCCAGCCCTCCTGAATCCTGAGCTCTGAGGAAGGGTCCTAGGAATCTATGTTTTGTTGTATGTTTTGCCCAGGTAATTATTAGGATCAGGCAAGTTGTGGAGCCCTGATAGAAGATAACTACCATGCCGTACAACTGAGGAGACTGAGTCAAGTTAATCAGTCAATTACTTGAGCTACTCAGCAAATAGGCTAAGGTGAACTTACTAGTGGTGTAACAGTGATCATCTAACTGGAGTGTCATTTTCCCATCTCTCTCTTTGTGAGATTACTACCTGTTTCTTGGGGCTATAATGAGAATAAGATGAGATAATATATAATAGAGCCAGATGACCGTAAGCATTTTTTTTTTTTTTTTGGCTGTACCGTGCGGCTTGTGGGATCTTACTTCCCCGACCAGGGATCAAACCTGGGTCCACGGCAGTGAAAGCCCAAGTCTTTTTTCTTTTTTTTTCATAAATTTATTCTTACTTACTTATTTATTTTTGGCTGCATTGGGTCTTCGTTGCTGCATGCGGGCTTTCTCTGATTGCGGCGAGCGGGGGCTACTCTTGGTTGCAGTGCACGGGCTTCTCGTTGCGGTGGCTTCTCTTGTTGCAGAGCACAGGTTCTAGGCGTGCGGGCTTCAGTAGTTGTGGCTCATGGGCTCTAGAGCGCAGGCTCAGTAGTTGTGGCTCACGGGCTTAGTTGTTCCGCGGCATGTGGGATCTTCCCGGACCAGGGCTCGAACCCGTGTCCCCTGCGTTGGCAGGTGGCTTCTTAACCACTGCTCCACCAGGGAAGTCCTAAAAGCCCAAGTCTTAACCACTGGACTGCCAGGGAATTCCTGACCATAAGCATTTATTAAATGGCTAAACCAAGACACCAGCTCCATAGCTCAGGCCCCACCCAGTGGTTCTTCACTGCTTTGAGAAAGTATTCTGAGCTTATGTTTCCAAGCTAGAAACTACCTGTTGATTTTGAAGGATATGAAAGAGTTCCTATTCTCTGCTCGTTTACTGTTTGGTTTCAAAGCACAGGTTTAGCCTTTTCCTTTGATTAAGCATTGTGATGTACCCCTCAGCATGTAACACCTCTTCAGCAACGTTGAGACTTAAACCAGTTATATCCCTGTGCAGGTGTGAAATTGAAGCAACTCTTGAGAGGCTGAAGAAACTAGAACGTGACCTCAGCTTTAAAGAGCAGGAGCTCAAAGAACGAGAAAGACGGCTAAAGATGTGGGAGCAAAAACTGACGGAACAGTCCAACACCCCGGTGAGTGCTCCCTGCAGGGTTCACTGATCCCGCACTTAGGAGACTGGCTGAGCATGGCAGCATGGCACCCCTCCCCCCTCTCCTGCTGCCTCCTCACTTCCTGCCTCGTGCTTCTACATTAAAGGGTCCACATCTATACTCCCGTAGCACTCCTATCTCTTTTCAATTAACAAAATGCCAGAAATTTAGAAGGAAAGCTTAGCCTATTTCTGGCTCTTTCTCTGAGAACTGTTATTCTGTCAGTGTGTTTGTATATTAGAATTACAAAAATAAAATTCAGTGTATTTTCACACCATCTGCTAGATCCCCAGAGCCTGTGCCTCAAGGCTGATTAACTCTTTAGAGTCCATCGGTAATTAATAAATGTTATACCAAGGCAGCTAGCTGTCTGAGAAAGTCGTTGATGTGTCAGAACTTAACCGAGTTTTCCTTCTAAAAGAGAGCTAACTTAATGACCTATAAATGACGAGAATTATTATTCCTTGCTCAATTTAGGGTGACAATCATGGGCAGCAAAAGATCAGAAAAAAGACTTCTCTCAGGACAAGCTTCCAGTATTTACTCCACCAAAAAATATCTGGTTTTTTTTCCAAGTCCTGTATTTAGACTAATATAAAAATTCTTTGTAAGGATTTTGCTACTTACCATGAGCTTATATGTTAACATGATATATTAAAGTCTAGTCAAATTTCAGCATTCTTCCCTATTTTAAATAATTTATTATTTTAGGAATTAAGTATAAATTTAACATTGGCTTTTCCAGGGTTTTTAATGGGCAATATATGTCCACTTTAAGATCACAAGTAATAAGATTAAAAGTACACTTGTTATGTACTTTAAATTCATTTTTGATAGTTGCTATGGTGATTATACCCCCCAAAAATTCTTAAATGCCCTTCACTTTGTGATCTTCAAAAAACTTTCCTATTTTTAAAAGTCTTAATCTCCATTTAACAGCCAGTGCCCAACTGCAAAGTATTTTCCAGTGTCTAAAGAATAAAATAGTTTGCCTCCTTTTCCAATTTATGTGGAGAAATAACCTGATTTCCAAAAAAGGAAAATACAGTGAAGTTAAATGTTTATTATCAGATTTAACTTTTTCAAAAATGACTTTGGTTATCCAGGAAATCCCAAAGTAAGAACTGAATTGCTATGCATAAGACTGTCATGGGACATTAAAACAGTACCATATCTTATAAGTTCAGTGAATTTTAACTTGGTTCTCAAGAAAGAAGTTAAGGAAAGTTTCCTGTTCTGGTTGAATTGGTACCAACAGGCAGACTCAGAAAGCATTACCTTAAGGATCTTCAAGGGAACACTGCTTCTCCCAGAGCTGATGAGAGGCAAAAATATGGCCATCTTCTGAAGTCTGAGAGTTGTGGGGATTTTTTAAGTACATTGAAATCTTAAGCTATAAAGCACTGCATGGCTTGACTCTTTCTAAATGTAGCATTTTAAGAAAAAACTTCAAAGGACCCATTAAAGTATGCTTTAGAACCTTTCTTTAGTTTACTGGCATTAGTTGTGCTAGGAAATTATGGGCTGCCTTGCACACATTATTGCTATTAGTAACACAGTTGTATAATAAATGATGAAAAACTCTGAGTGCACAGTAGGTTGTATGCTTGCATTTTAAATGCAGAAAACTTTCTGTAAAGGAACTGCTCTGAAGGCTACCATCTAACAATGGACAGCATGCAGCACGATCTCAATGAGATTTTCTTCCTTTTTTTTACCTATGAAGGCTAAGTTTTCTTTCTGTACAGTACTTGCTTTTAATGTCTCTTCTTAGAGCTGGTATTTCTGAAGGAAAGGTTTGTGCTCAGGTATTTTATAAGTAGATATTTTCTTTTATCCTCAC
Source organism: Physeter macrocephalus (assembly GCF_002837175.3). Lineage (NCBI taxonomy): Eukaryota > Metazoa > Chordata > Mammalia > Artiodactyla > Physeteridae > Physeter > Physeter macrocephalus. Next base: position 78,581,387 of record NC_041215.1, read on the forward strand.
ATCAGTTTCTAGTTGACTTTAAATGAGGTTTCTGAGAGACTGATAGAATAAACCTTTTTTAAAAGGAAGCGACTGGAGGTTGAGGTTTTCTCTGTGTAGCCTCATCTTAATTATAAAAGTTTAATCTTTAAGTAACGTCATAAAAAATTGTATTACTGCATTTATTTCAAGGAAGGACACTGCTTTCTTTCCTGAAATTAAAACATTAGTTAAAGATATTTGGGAAGGTGAATTTTCCATACACGAATATGAACAATGTTTATTTTTAATGACTGTTGTAGCTTGATGTAGAAATTTTATTTCTTTTAAAAATAATAGCTTATTTGAGAGGCATTTGTTGAGATCTTAACATAATGTGAGGAAAGACCTATGAAATAATAAAATAGATAAGCAGCAAAGAGATCCTGAGAGTATCTAACAATTGAAAACAAATTTGAGAGGCTGGGAAATTTGACTGCAAGGAAAGTAATAACCTGTTTCCGGTGTTAAAGGATCTAAAACAATTTCTTTCTTCCATGTAACTTCTGCTTTTTAGTTGAATTATATGAAGTTCTGATTGAACTAATAACTGTAGAGGTCTTTTTCTAATGGAGTTAAGATAGTTTTTTTAAAAAAAACTTGATTCTAACTTTAATTTAAAAATTAGAAAATTGGTCCTAAAAAGTACCTTTACATGCAGAATATGAAGGTCATCCCAGAGTTATATTACTTTTTTAACCCTTATTTAAACAGCATCAAAATATAAGCCTTGGGCTTCCCTGGTGGCGCAGTGGTTGCGCGTCCGCCTGCCGATGCAGGGGAACCGGGTTCGCGCCCCGGTCTGGGAAGATCCCACATGCCGCAGAGCGGCTGGGCCCGTGAGCCATGGCAAAATATAAGCCTTAATTTGCTTCTTTCTCAAAGGAAGAGGCAGTAACACTTTGAGATCCTAACAGTTTTACCCCTGAAATGAACAACATTTATGAAAATAGCTTGGCTGTTTAAAATAATTATTAAGATTAAGATTGAAAATAAATGTCTGTATCCACTCTGACAAGAATTCCCAGAAAATAATTCTGCTAAAAGAAGGAAACTTGTAGAGAATAGAGACAAAGGTAACAATCTAAATTAATACTAGTTTCCTTTCCTCCCAGTTTTCACATGTATTTACATACTTGTTTATAACTTAAATGTTAGAGACAATCTAGAATTTGTTTACAAGTGAATTATTTCATAAATTGGATAACAAGTATTATATCTGGTTGTAATAAATAATAAAGGGAGACAGGTGAATTCTAGACTGTTTATTAGTTTATAGATACTTAATCTAGCTAAAAAGGTAGCTAATGACCCAAATCTCCCAATTGACTGCTAAACTGTTTTTATGGTTCCTCTAAGCTTTTCTTCTTTGGTCCAAGGTTTCTTGTTTATTTTTTTTAACTCGAGATTTAATCTCTACTTAATTTCTCCTTTAATATAATAGTTAACTAAATGTTTCCATATGAAAGTCAAATTGGGAAAAATTGAGAGAAATTCTAAAAACTACTTTGTTTTAAGGAAAATGAGGGCTTAAAACTTACAACTTCCTTCCTATTTGAAATTTGGCTTGCTGTGGTGCTTTGCAAACCTTTGGTTGTGATTTACTCTGTCATTTATAAATTATGGTAAACACGCTGGAGCCAAACCTGCCATTAAATAAATTCTCAAATAATCCCTTACATTCATTTATTTCACTAATCATTTACCTTCTGTGCAGCACCCACTAATTTTGTGGTATCTGTTTCCTTGATATAAATTGGTCCTAATTTCTCTTTTTACTTCTGTCCTTTCTTCCCTCATGATAGCTTCTCTTGCCTCTTGCTGCAAGAATGTCTGAGGAGTCTTACTTTGAATCTAAGACAGAGGAGTCAAACAGTGCAGAGATGTCATGTCAGATCACAGCAACAAGTAACGGGGAGGGCCATGGCATGAACCAAAGTCTGCAGGCCATGATGCTGATGGGCTTTGGGGATATCTTCTCAATGAACAAAGCAGGAGCTGTGCTGCATTCTGGGATGCAGATAAACATGCAAGCCAAGCAGAATTCTTCCAAAACTACATCTAAGAGAAGGGGGAAGAAGGTCAACATGGCCCTGGGGTTCAGTGATTTTGACTTGTCAGAAGGTGATGATGATGGTGATGCTGACGGTGATGAGGAGGATAATGACATGGATAACAATAGTGAATGAAAGCAGAGAGCAAAGTAATAAAATTGAAAATGTCCGGGTAAACAAAAGAAACTTGTTATCTCAGTCTGTACAAAAACCAGTAAGGAGGTAGAAAACCAAGCACTACATTTTTAGGCCAATCACATTTATATGACAGTCATTTCTTTACGATTTTACTTTTGATTTGTCTTTGCTTACAGAAAAGGGGGGAGGGGATTAAGCCAAAAAGGTCTATTCAATGAATCAGCAAATGTGGTGCCTGATTATAGAAACTTGTGATTCTATATGTAATATAGCATTTTTTAACTAATGACATTCTGGCTTCTTAAAAATGAATACATTATAGTTTGATTTGATTTATTCAGTTGCTTTAAAAAACTTACATCTTGAACAAGCACTCTTAACTCCTAATTCTTCTTTGACACTCGATTTTCTTGTAACATACTATGTTTTTTTCCCTTATGGCAATACACCATACTCTCAGAAATAATTGATAGTGACTACAAAATCCAACAATAAAAAAATTGAAGTGAAAGGAGGTTCTAACAAATACTTCTCCAGAAATACCTAAGTGCTGAGGATTTTTAATACTTAATAGCACAACTACTGAAAGTAAAACCCAAGAGATGTTTTCAGTAGTACGTTTGCAGGAGAAATACTCTTAACTTGAAACCAACAGCAGATGTTGTGGCACTTTCATACCAGTGCTCGCCCTAGAAGCTTCTTAACAGCACACTGTCATCTAAGGCTTAGCTTATACTTTATACAAAGAGAAAGAGAGGGTAAGGGATCACACTTCCAGGCAGTGTGAGTGTTAATACGGGGGTAGGGGTGTATGCGTGTGTGTGTGTTTTCCAGAGGGGCATGAGAATCCTGGATTCTAAATACATGTAGAGATATTTTAAAGACGGAACTAAATATTATAAAAAGAATAGCAAAGATAAGCTGTCCTTACTTAGGCAAAAGTGCAGAATGAAGGGTCCTTTTTATAGCAGATCTAGCCTTCCAGATTTCTTTTTTTTAACCCTGACTCAACCATGCTGGTGTTAAAGAGAAGTAAATGTAGGTGCTGCTCTGAAAACCTAGCTAGCCAGAGAGATATTCTCAGAATGTGATCACAGAATTGTCAAAGCTTGTTTAAACTATAAAACACTTTATTAAAAAACTACAAAACATTTGTAGTTATGTACATACAGAAAGGCAAAAGAACAAAGAAAGACTTTTTTTTCAGTCTAAATTTGAAAGCAGTGCCGTTCATTTGACTATTAAACCAAAGTACTTTGGGTAGTTCTTTTTATGGAAGTTTTTTTTTTATTTTTTTTTTATTTTGGGCTGTATTGGGTCTTCGTTGCTGTGCACGGGCTTTCTCTAGTTGAGGCGAGCGGGGGCTACTCTTCATTGCGGTGCACGGGCCTCTCACTGCAGTGGCTTCTCTCACTATGGAGCACGGGCTCTAGGCACACGGGTTTCAGTAGCTGTGGCACGCGGGCTCAGTAGTTGTGGCTCGCGGGCTCTAGAGCGCAGGCTCAGTAGATGGGGCACACGGGCTTAGTTGCTCCGCGGCATGTGGGATCTTCCCGGACCGGGGCACGAACCCGTGTCTCCTGCATCGGCAGGCGGACTCTCAACCACTGCACCACCAGGGAAGCCCATAGAAGATTTAAGAAAAGATATCATCATAGATATTACCTAATACTATTTCCAAGTATATTTGATCATAAAAAGCCTCCTGGAATTTGAAGCATGACATGCTTCCAATCCCCATTAAGGGTGGAAAAATACCACAAAACGATCAGTACTCTGTGCCAGCTTTATTTAGAGAAAAATTACTAATAAAATTTTCTGGGTGTGAAATGTAGACCAGTCTGTATAGAATAATGATAAACTGAAGGATCTGGAGTCAGATCGTGATTCAAAATCGCTGTGCATCTTGGGCAAATTATTTAACTTGTATGTCTGCTCACCTTTAACTTGAGAATGGTAATAGTACTTACTTAAAGGATTGTTGTGAGGATTAAATAGAATGATACATGTAAAGCATTTAACACAGTACCAGGCCAATGGTAAGCGGTCAGTTAATGTTAGCTACTGTTAACTATGTCAGTGAAAAGACACTGAAAAATAAGTGGTTTCCGTAACCTGGAAAAGGAAACTATCAATTTCAAGTGATATTTGTTGAGTAGGATGAGATGAAAGTTAAAGTGAATAGCTTTCAGGAAAGGTAAAGAGAACATCTTTAGAACGTAAGCTGTACGAGCCCATCTACTCTGTCGCCCTTTGAAGACCATGCACACGGCAAGGTTTAGCTAGTCTGAGGTGTTTGCAGGCCTTGTTACCACCCACAGACCAGGCAAACACAGAAAGAAGAGGTAAACGTTTCCCCTAGAAGATGGGTTCCCCACATACCCAATCTGATACACTTCCTGTGTCTATGCAAACATGGACACAGATACACACACACCACAGTATATTGCTGGTGACAAACAGGTGCAAACATAAATAGGCATCCTGTCTGCACTCAGACATGGAGGAGTCCTCCTTGTTTCAAGACGAGCCACTCAAGCAGAAGATCTTGGAGTGGAGCAGAGGGGATGGTTTTCAGCTCTTGACTTCCCAGCATGCCCTGGGGCTCTGTGGCCATGTAACCTGAAGGAGAGCCAGAGACCAGGTGGTTCACAGCCTGTCGTTGCACATCTTCCCAGGCCAAGGTAAAGTCATCCATCCCGCCAGTATTCATTGAGCCCCTCCTTTGCGCCCGGTACCGTTCTAGGGAACAGCTAGATGAGAATCTGCACTTGTGGAGCTTACAGGCTAGCAAGAGGAGATGGACAACAAACAGAACAAATGCATCATGTAGTAAACATTTGATAAGTGCACGCTGGGAAACGAAGCAGGGAAGGATGAGGCCCATAGGGGAGTGTTGTGGACTTTAAAGTGTGGTCAAGAAAGGCCTTACCCATAATGGAATCTCTGTGGGCTGATTTTGGGATCTGTGCACCTTATGTAAGAGTGTCAACCTTAAAAAAAAAAAAAAAAAAAAGAGTGTAAACCTTACCTCTCATTTGAGAATAACCGGAAATAAATTTAGAACGTATGAAATGAGTGGGATGGACATTTTAAAAAATTTACATTAAATAAAAATGTATAATAACAATTAGATCTATTATGATTATAAATAAGGTTTTGGTGCATTAATAAAAAGCAACCAAATAAGGCCAAAAGAGAAAGGTAATAACCCAGACCTAGGTTTACCATCATTCAGGTAATATTTCTCTAATCTCTCAACTGCTGCCATTTTCCTCACAGAAATTCCAGAGATGGTCATAGCTCAGTACTCTGCCATCAAGAAACTGCAGAGATTTTGGACACCGCAGAATTGATAACCTCAGTGATAAGCTTGAAATGTTCTAACCTAAAATTGGGCTATAGATAATTACTATATGGCACTGGCTATTTTACTTTCTGTTCCAAATCAGTGTCTTTCTAGGGTTTTGAACATCCCTGAAATCTGAATCATATAAATAGAATCTTAAAGTGGTTTCACTTGATCTATGAAGATGATTTAGAAGACTGTAGACTCTATTATTAGCCTTATTAAGTTTAAAAAGAAAAGTTTTTAGCCATATGCAGAATTTCTAATGCAGATGTTAATTATACAGCTTTTAATTCACTTTTCAGATCAGTTTTTTTTTGTTGTTGTTTTTGTTTTTTAACATCTTTATTGGAGTATAATTGCTTTACAATGGTGTGTTAGTTTCTGCTGTATAACGAAGTGAATACATATACATGTATACATATATCCCCATATCCCCTCCCTCTTGCGTCTGTCTTCCTCCCACCCTCCCTATCCCACCCCTCTAGGTGGACACAGAGCACCAAGCTGATCTCCCTGTGCTATGCGGCTGCTTCCCACTAGCTGTCTGTTTTACATTTGGTAGTGTATATATGTCCATGCCACTCTCTCACTTTGTTCCAGCTTATCCTTCCCCCTCCCTGTGTCCTCAAGTCCTTTACGTCTGCGTCTTTATTCCTGTCCTGCCCCCAGGTTCTTCAGAACATTTTTTTTTTTTTTTTTTTTTTTTTAGATTCCATATATATGTGT
>NC_041215.1:78591120-78643254 GCF_002837175.3 Physeter macrocephalus
AAAAAAAAAAAAAAAAAAAAGAGTGTAAACCTTACCTCTCATTTGAGAATAACCGGAAATAAATTTAGAACGTATGAAATGAGTGGGATGGACATTTTAAAAAATTTACATTAAATAAAAATGTATAATAACAATTAGATCTATTATGATTATAAATAAGGTTTTGGTGCATTAATAAAAAGCAACCAAATAAGGCCAAAAGAGAAAGGTAATAACCCAGACCTAGGTTTACCATCATTCAGGTAATATTTCTCTAATCTCTCAACTGCTGCCATTTTCCTCACAGAAATTCCAGAGATGGTCATAGCTCAGTACTCTGCCATCAAGAAACTGCAGAGATTTTGGACACCGCAGAATTGATAACCTCAGTGATAAGCTTGAAATGTTCTAACCTAAAATTGGGCTATAGATAATTACTATATGGCACTGGCTATTTTACTTTCTGTTCCAAATCAGTGTCTTTCTAGGGTTTTGAACATCCCTGAAATCTGAATCATATAAATAGAATCTTAAAGTGGTTTCACTTGATCTATGAAGATGATTTAGAAGACTGTAGACTCTATTATTAGCCTTATTAAGTTTAAAAAGAAAAGTTTTTAGCCATATGCAGAATTTCTAATGCAGATGTTAATTATACAGCTTTTAATTCACTTTTCAGATCAGTTTTTTTTTGTTGTTGTTTTTGTTTTTTAACATCTTTATTGGAGTATAATTGCTTTACAATGGTGTGTTAGTTTCTGCTGTATAACGAAGTGAATACATATACATGTATACATATATCCCCATATCCCCTCCCTCTTGCGTCTGTCTTCCTCCCACCCTCCCTATCCCACCCCTCTAGGTGGACACAGAGCACCAAGCTGATCTCCCTGTGCTATGCGGCTGCTTCCCACTAGCTGTCTGTTTTACATTTGGTAGTGTATATATGTCCATGCCACTCTCTCACTTTGTTCCAGCTTATCCTTCCCCCTCCCTGTGTCCTCAAGTCCTTTACGTCTGCGTCTTTATTCCTGTCCTGCCCCCAGGTTCTTCAGAACATTTTTTTTTTTTTTTTTTTTTTTTAGATTCCATATATATGTGTTAGCATACGGTATTTGTTTTTCTCTTTCTGACTTACTTCACTCTGTATGACACAATCTAGGTCCATCCACCTCACTACAAATAACTCAATTTTGTTTCTTTTTATTAGCCAGTGATTTTTAATATGCAGTAGATTTGTTAGACTTTAACACCAGCTGGGGAATTCAAACTTGATCTCCATGAAAATCAAGGAATTGGGGTGGGAGAAGGTTTGGGAGAGATCTAAAACGATTTCTCATGGCACTGCGATGTACACAACTTTGTTTTTCAGAGGTTTCATTGGAGTGGTAAGAATTTCATGAAAGATAATTTTAAAACTTACTCTGAGTTAAATATTGATCCTTTTATTTGATACACTAGACTTTTTGCTGCCTTTTGAAACTAGCAGTCTACTATACCGTATACATAATAAAGCATAATTTTTCTATAATCAGGTACCTTTTGCTGCTTTGGGGTAAGTCTGTTTTCCTGTTTAGATGTTAAGCATTTCCAGAGAGAAGAATCTGTTCTGTTCTTTTGATTGTAACATAGCCTGATAGCTGTAGATGCAGCCTCTCTGATGAGAAATGAGCGTCTACCAGGACATCTGGAGGACTAGCTATGTTTCCTCAGACTCCAGCTTAGTTTGCACTCTGTTGCTTGTGAGGAGCTTTCTGGCATGTGACTATTTACTTCAGAGCTAGAGTTGCAGGCACCTACATTAACTATTTTATATTGTGTGCAGAATAATAGATCTTTTAATGTCAGATACAATACACTGCACATATTGCTTTTGCACTGTTTTAAAATTTTTGTACTAAATGATAGAAAATATTTATATTCTTTGAGTGTGAGCTTTGAATAGATGGCATTATCACCTTATTGGTTTTTTTTAAACAAAACGTTTTTCTCAATTATTCTATCGCAGTGTTATTCTGAGCAAGTCCTATGCCAAAATCTTGTATCATGTTTGTATGGAAGATTAAATTTTACTCTTGTGTGGTAAGACTACTCAGTTATTGACTTCATCGTTGGAATTTGATATTCCAACACAAAGTCCACAATGTATTCAGAAATCCAAGTCGGTGTCATACATTTCATTTTGATGTGAACTTTTCTTTGCTTTCCTTTGTTTTAAGACTCCATTTTGCAATAAACGTTTTGACAGTAAATCCCTTTGTTATGTGTTATTGTGTATATCAGATCTTTGTTAGATTGGATTCCCAACATCCTTTGAAGGAATCATTATCACACGCATGCCCATGAGTGTGAGCTTCTCTCCTGAAATCAATTGGAGTGTAAATAATGAATTTGTAAAGTGATGGGGCAGTCACAAGGTAGATTTTTTTTTTTATCCCCAAAGAGAGACAGAAAAGCTTAGAACTCACCTTATAGCAGATACACTGATATGTTAACAAGGTACAGCAGACATAGAGGAAATAGGAAGCCACTCTGTGGCTGGAGATATTTACTCTTCTCCCCTGTTCTGCCAAATTCAAACCGTCTTGAAGCAGTGCCTGGCTCCAGCCTTCCTCTCACTAATCTTTGCAAGCAGCATGCAAGAATCCTGCCGGAGCAAGTCTCACACTGAATCCAGTGCCTTTCCCTTGGCGTCATCTTGGTGAGCCATCCTCAGAGCACAAGTGAACTCTTCTCCTCTCCTTCTGACATGAAAACCAAAGACGTTGGTTTTGATTAGTTGTTTCCTTTACAACCTTTATTCAAGAAATACTTATCAATTTTGTTCAGCACAACATTTGGGAATTATATACAAATCAAAACATTCCATACACCCTCACTTCTTCTAAAAGCCAGCCTTGATGCAGCCTTAAACGGCTCTGTAAAGCAGTCTGTTGTTTCTTAAACTAATCAAACAAGTTCCTTATTTCACATTTGATTCTGTGATGGGAAAAGCGAATGACGTTTCTGCAGCTGTATCCAGCTGCCCCGTGAAGAAATAAAACTTGTCACGTATTTTCTTTGATCAAGTTCAGTTTTAGATCCTATTTCTCAAGTCACTTTCGTTTCTGCATTATTAAAGCAGGTGAGTGCATGTGACTACAAACACCAGGTATTTCAGAGGAGGGAAGGGGCAGTCCTGTGGGAATCGGAGCACATGAGGGTAGGGGAGTACATATAGAGTGGTAGCGATTTATACCCTTGCAACTTATCTGTGCGTCTCAAACTCTATGCATTCAGATTTATTGTAACTAGTGGGTTTTTAAAATAATTCTGCCTGGCCCCCTAGAGTTGTCCGCAGTTCCCCTTTATCCTTGGACATGTGTACACTGTATCTGGAGCTCCCGTTGGGCAAACGTGCCGTGCCCATCCTTCCTTCCTGTCCCGCCTCCACCACTGCCAGTGTCTTGCCTTGTTGCTTCTCACCAGGAGTCACCTCTCTTCTAGCCCTGCTGTGCCAGCTCAAGCCACTATGCCTTCCATCCCCCATGTTAGTCTATGAAACCCTCCCTTTTCCGTGGTATAGCCATAGACATTGAACTCTATACCAGAGAATTTAGCATCATAGTAAATGCACCCTTCAGTTTTACTCGTTCAACAAAAATTTACCAGGTATTGTGTGCCAGGCACTCTGCTGGGCACTGAGGAAACTAAAATGGAGGTGGCCTTGAACTCCTCCCAAGGTATAATCCATACCTATTTTACCCCCCCTTAAATTGAAAGCTCCTTGAAGGCAGGGGCATGCCTTTCCTAGCAAGGTTTTGAGCATGTGAATTTAAAATACCTGCAGATTAGAAGGATTAACTCACCCACCCTCTGATTTTTACACTAATGGTAAAAGTAACCAAATCTAACTTCTTTTTTTTTCAACTCACCCGCACAAAAAATACTATTTGTAACGGGGGTTGAAAGACACTTCGCCATGTTGCCTCATGAGCGCAATCCAACCATGTTGGCAAGTTAAGTTGGTTAAAACTAATGGCTATAGCAAACTAATTCAAGTCACAAGACACAGATTTTCTTCCCAGTACGTAGGTATTTATTTAGTCTGTGGCCATGGAGCATATATTGAAGCGAGTAGCCCTTTGGCTCTGAAAATGGGCAGGCAGGAGTCCTCTTGCAAAGTTGCCATTCGTGTTTGTATACTTGCCAGGGAGGGAGGTTAGTTTAGTTTAGTTTTAGTTAGAGCAACTCTGCAACCTGGGTTCCTTAGGATGGCTCCAATTTTACGTGTCCTTCTAATATTTGGTTTTAAAAATATAGTGCAACTGAGACATTTAGTTAAACACTTAGAAATTCCCCTCTAAAAATAAGCATGTAAAACATCTGGTTACCAAGTGGTTGCTTTGGAATTTTCATTAATGATCAAACGATCTTCGTGTTGACTGAGAATTCCCAAGACGGCTGTGGTATCTGACAAACGTCAGAAATTCCATGACTGCCAAGGCCTTCTCGTGGGAGGTAAAACTACTCTCAGTGTGCTAAGTACAAAGAGCGGAAAATCCCAATGTGTGCAGAGTCCCATTGTCACGGCTCACCAAGCACAATGAGTTGTTACTGAGAGGTCGATTGGCTTCTGTGGGCAACATCTCTGGAACCCTGAGAAATTCCTTAACAGTTGGGAAAACTGGTTTCCATTCAATGCCACCTGCAGGAGGAACCAAGCCAGAGCAGCAGCCCAGAGCCAAAATACTGAAAAGTGGGGATAAACCAAAAAGACAGTGATAATATTCCTTCTTTTTTTCCATTTCATTCATATTTCCCATGCAGCTGCTGCCTTCCTTTGAGATTGGTGCTTGGACAGAAGAGGACGTGGTAAGCGGCTTCTTTTAATGCCTCATTTAACCTGGGCAGGTAGTTCATAAACTTGTCCACAAGTTAAAAATACAGGGAGAGGGGTTTGGGCCTTAGGAAAGTGTTAAGTAGGAGAAGTTGACAAATTCCATGTCTTTCTATTTTTAATGCAGTAATGATTTAAAATAAGGCCTCGAGCAGAGCAAGTATCTCTTCAAATCTTACAAGAGGATTCCACCTCCCTATTTGCTCTGAAAGGTATTCCAGAATACAGTAATGAATACCAGTTAAAGGGGGGGGATCCAGGATGCTAAATGAACATACTTGGAAAAAAATTGATCTTGTTTTCCCAAAAGACCAGGGATGGACTTGAACCATGGTGAGGAAAGAACTGGTAAAGGCAGTGCCTTAGCCCTGTTCATTTTACCATCTTTACTCTGACCTTCCCAAGAAGGAATAGACCCGAGCTCCCAGACATTCTCTGAAGCGGAAGCTGGAGAAAGCCCCCTGTTTGGGGGAGGATGTGAACAGACTAGTTAAGTCCAAAGGAAATCCGACACCCTACAGTCTGGGTAGAGTAACCCTGAGGAACAATCCTGCTTAGCCTGTTATATCTCTGTATCTGTTTCCTGAAGTGAAAAACAGCCCCGAGAATTCTTGGTCAGAGACCTCAGGGGTTTATGCCTGTCCAGGTCCATTTTATAAGTTCAAGGTTCATTAAATGAAAAAGGAAAAAAAAAAAAGCTTGTATGCCAGCCTCAGCAGGCCCACACCCCAGGAAATAGACTAGGTACCCCAACGTCAAACTCACTATTAGAAACTCTTGGGAAGGTATCTGGAAGGTTTACCAGACTCAACTGGTTTCTGGGCCAGGGCATATCCTCCCAGCCCTTGGTCTTCTGGTGAAGTAATACTGCTTTCAGATAAGCTAATCTCTGTGGCTTCTGCAGGGGAAGTACGCTGGCACCAGTTGCCTCTATTTCCCATTCCCTGAGTCCTGGTGATTCTAACTTTCCTGCCAGCCCTGCTTAACAAGGACAGAGGACTTAGGCTCGCCTCTTCACCGGCCTGGATATAATCCCTTTATCCCCAGCTGCAAAGTTGGCCCTTCTCATTTGAGAAGAAATGTTTTAAAAGGCACTGAGCTCTAAAAGCTATTTTTAGTCTTTGCTCTGAGGTGAGTGGTTTGCAAACCATTTAAATAAAATTCCAGGGTCAAGGGCTCCCTAGAGAATTGGTGGGCCTGGGTGTGGCCCCCCATCCTGTCTCCCTGCACCTGATTAGTGTGAGAGGCTATGGTAAAACACACGCCAAGGGAAATTCAAGGACTGAGGTTGCTGGGTCCAACCTCATTCTGTGTAGGAAGCTCCGCACTTTAACTTGTCTTGGGCCACAAAGCTACTTCATGACCAGGCCTAGAACAGAGGACGCATTCTAGCCATCTTTCTGTCCACTGCCGTGTGGTCCCTCTTACTCATACAATTCCTGGGTAAACCAGTGCCCTTCAACAACCCAGGGGACCACTGGCACATGAATGGAAAAAGCATTATAAGTACGAATCTTCTTGAAAGGATTTTTAAATATCTTTCAAATGAGGAGGAAAACCAATGGTCCTTCAAGGGTCCAAGACCCCCAAAGGGAGGATGTCTCCAATTTGAAACCTTGAAGTTTCAAAACAGTAAAGAGAAAGTCTTCTGTTTTCCCTTTGTGGTTGAGCAAGAATTAAAGGTACTTTAATCCATTGAAAAACTATGTGTTTTACTGTTAAGTCTGGCCACCGACCATGAATGAATCTTCAAAACCATATATGTCCTCTCTTCCACAGTATTTTTGGGTTCAGCAGCTCGTCAGAAAAGGCAAGTGGAAAAACTTTCCTTCTTAATTCATGGAGTTAACTTTGCTTGGGATGTGATTGAGTCTAATTTTATTCTGTCTTCTAATCACTCCCTTCAGGTGACACTTCAGAGGAGATGAGCGTGTATGCGAACTTGTTTAAGGAAAACAACATTACAGGAAAGCGACTGCTTCTTCTCGAGGAAGAAGACTTGAAAGACATGGGCATCGTCTCCAAGGGGCATATCATCCATTTAAAGGTACCTCAGAAAGGGAGAACATTCAGTCAGCAAATCTTTATTGAGCTCCTCCCGTGAAGCAGGTCGTGTGTCATGTTAGAGGCTGAGCTGGTGGTCACAGTATGGAAATACTTCATACCAGCTGATCATTAGCTGCTGCCCCCATGGGACCCCTACTCCCTCTTCATAATCCCAGAACAAAGGGTTCATACCTGGTCCAGCAGAAGTCACATGGATACACCTGCATAGCACCCCCGTGCCCTCAGGAAGTCTCTAGTCTAGTGGAGAAGACAGTCATTAATCATGCAAAAATGGTAACATGGCAGTTGTAAGAAGTGCCACAAAGGAGAGCTGATGTTGGGCCGAGGGAAGGCTTCTGTGCAGAAGTTATGATGGAGTTGAGAGCTGAAGGGCCAGGAGGTGTAAGCGGGTGAAGGGTGTGGCGAGGAGGTGTTCTGGCGGGAGGGCTCTGTCTGTGGAGAGGCCTCAGTGTGGAAAGAAGCGTCGTGTGGCACTAAGGCCGTGTGCGCCTGCAGAGCTGCCAGCCCACCCGGCAATAGCAGGAGGCAACTTGCTTTGAGGCCAGAGAGGCTGGATATCCATTAGGGACCCCTAACGATGCCAGAACGTGTCCACGGACTGAGTGAAGCCTGAGCCACCATGGCACCTAAAACCATGGGAATGTGTGTTCAGTCTGCAATCTTCCGAATTTTACCCAGAACAGACACCACCTTATGTGTACTCTTATCCCTCATTTTCTCAGGAAATCCTAACATTTCCCCCCAGAACTTCAGTCTTGAAAGCTTTCTTTTCTTTTTTCTTAATAAATCTATTTATTTATCTATTTGGCCGCGCTGGGTCTTTGTTGCTGCGCGCGGGCTTTCTCTAGTTGCCGCGAGCAGGGGCTACTCTTCGTTGCAGGGCGCGGGCTTCTCATTGCAGTGGCTTCTCTTGTTGCGGAGCACGGGCTCTAGGCACGCGGGCTTCAGTAGTTGTGGCACATGGGCTCAGTCGTTGTGGCGCACGGGCTTAGTTGCTCCGCGGCATGTGGGATCTTCCCAGACCAGGGCTCGAACCCGTGTCCCCTGCATTGGTAGGCGGATTCTTAACCACTGCGCCACCAGGGAAGTCCCTTGAACGCTTTCAAAGCTAAACCTCTGTTTTTGTTGTTGTTGCCTTTTTGGAGTTTAGCAACCAGTTTTGTTTTTTTGTTTCTTTGTTTTGTTTTGCTTTTTAGTTACTCAAACCAAATAACACTTGCTGGCGTCTGTGTGCACCTTGTTATTATTCAGAGGTCTGTTTCAAGAGAGATCTTACGATGAAATCGAGTTTACGCCCCAAACCTCCTCAACCCCAGTGTGGGTAGATGGAAGGGTGGGCACAGGTTAGAAAGAAGAAAAATAGAATAAAGAAGGAAATGTAGGGACTTCGCTGGTGGGTCCAGTGGGTGAGACTCCACGCTCCCCATGCAGGGGGCCCGGGTTCGATCCCTGGTCGGGGAACTAGATCCTGCATGCATGCCGCCAACTATGAGTCCGCAGGCCGCAACTAAGACCCGGCATGGCGAAAATAAATAGATAAATAAAATAAATATTTTTTTTAAAAAAAAAGGGAAGGAAATGTAGAAAAAGCAACTTCTTATCCAAATCCACCTCTTGACAAAGGCTCTACCAACTTGCCAACAACTTTCCCCTTTGCCTCAGTTGGAGCTACTGATACCAGGCTTTTTCAGGGAAATCCTCCCTGAGGTCCAAAGAGAACACATCCACTTCTGTCCTATGGGCCCTGGATCCACATAAGGAACATCCTTACAGCCCCTCAGCACCCTTTAGATGATGGCTTAGCCTTAACCTACCACCTGCTCCGTCTCACAAGATGGGCAGGAAACCTCATGCATAAACATACATCTTAAATGATGGCAAATAATTTAATCTCAACCTCCAGCTGTGGGCAAATCCATCCTGAAAAGCAACGCTGGCTTAGATGGGCTACAGTAGGAAAAATTCTTTTCTCTGGTACAGAGAAGTTTCAGGGTTCAAAGAGAGAGCTTTGGTAAATCTTGTCCCATTTAGCAGATGCCAAAAAGATGCTCCCAACTCCCCTTCCCCTCTCCTGCCTTTGAAATAGGACTCGTTCCTTCAGGAGCAGTCAGGAGGAAAAGGGGTGGCGAGTTGTGATAGCTCCTCAGCAGCCTTGGTGATTTAAATATTCCCAGACCCAGCCTAGGACAGTCTAAGTGCCCCTCTGTGCTGGTTGGTATCATTAGAGCAAGCAATGTCCAAACTTACTGATTATGGTTCAGCAGATCTAGTGGATGCCTACTGATGCAGTCCTGGGCCTGTGAAGAAACAAAGAATCCTGCCCTTAAGGAATTTACATCCCAGAAAAGAGAGAAAACGTGTATATACAACTTCTCTTAATTCAGAGTCTTGGCATTTGGGAGCGGAGTGTCTGTCCTGAGCTCCAAAGGAGGGGCGTAGCCAGCATCTGCGGGGACCAGAGACTCCCTCCTGGAAGAGTCTGTGTGTGCACAGAAAGACAGTCAGTCCCTGCGGGGGTGGGTCTCAAAAGTCAGGTGTGCGGGCCCTCCACCTCTGCCAAAGCCAGGGCCCTATTACAGTGGCCACCCCAGGGGTGGGCGGGGGGGGCTCGGCCCACAGGTGACACTCTCTTAAACTCAGCTGGGTCCTGGGTACTTCTGACAAATAAGCTTACATGAGAGGGAAAGAGTAAGGCGAAAGGGTTATGGAAACGGACCTTTCCATGGGAGGTCTGGGAGCATCCTGCATATACTCTCGGGGCAACGAGGATAAAGAATCCTTCAAGCTGGGCCATTCGGGATGGGACGCTGCAAGAGGACCTCCAGACTGGAAGAGCCCACCCGGTCCTTGTCACGGTGCTTCACACGCGCACACACACACCCATCCTGAGGGTGAGAAAGTGCCCTCCATTCTCTGCTGTCTCATGGAGGAAGGCAGGGCATTGTTGTACACCTTCTCAACGAGTGAGTCTCTCAGCCTACAGATGGTAGATTATACAACTGCAAAGTGGACGGTCTGTCCACCTGCCCTTTGCTACTTGGTTGCTCCTTTCAGCCTGTCTTGGCCCCCTCTTCACCCGAGCCTGGAAGCCCTCTGTGGAGGAGCCTTGAAGAAGGAATAGAGCCTAACATCCAATAAGTGCTCATTATTGGATGATGTGTCAACAGCTTTCATTTCACTTTTTAAAAAATGCATCTAATTCTTCTTACATCGGTACTTTTTTACTCTCTATGTGATATGCTCAGTTCACAGAAAAGCTGGATTATACCTGATGAGTATAAACAAGAATAATAATTTAAATTGTCCTCCTTTCCTTTAAGAGTTCTTTGTCCTCCACTGGGGGAGGGAGCTTTGGACACAAACCCACAGAAAAGCCCTTTCAATGCAACAAGCCCTTTAGTGAGATTTAAGCCCTAATGAGAGCCTCTGGTGATATATTCACGTTCTTTGTTGTTTTTCCCACAATTACTCGGGGTGACAACCGCATTCTGTACACTAGAATATTAACTTGTCACTACTATACCGGTATTTGAAGAAAGGTTTTCTTTATTTTTTACTCTGAGATTAAACATCTTTAAAATATCTTCCTGTTCCATTAAATAATTATAAACTACCTATACTACTTCGAACAACCAGGTTTATTCTCAATAGATGTTGGATATTAACATCCCCAAGGTATTTTGTGAACTACGTATATAAAGAATGCCTTTATATGTGCACAATAATTTTAATCCTTTCTTGGCATTATCAGATCATTAATAAAGTCACGTGGGTTTCTTGTGTTTTGTTTTTTTTTTTTTTTACAGTCAGCCATTGAGAAGTTAACCCACGATTACCTAAACTTGTTTCACTTCCCACCACTAATTAAGGTAAGGAAGGTTTTTCTTACTGAGAATATGCTACTTTTATTGACATATGTACCAGCCACATCCACACCTAAATTTGCCAGTGTCGGGAACCGTTGTTTGAAGTGAAATTTAATCATATCTGTCCAACAAAAGGCCCTTTGAGTGAAGCTGAGGATGTGCATAAATGGAACAACCTTGTTCCCTGCAAGTTGAAATATTAACATTACGGTCATGATAAGAACAACACATGTCACCTTAGTGGCTAGGGGATATAAGTGCTAACATTGTAGGTGAGGACCTCTGGCCTCCCACCTGGCTCGGGAGACCTTTGTCCGACATGGAAGCTGCTGAAGGAATTCACACGCTAAGCTCTGGATTACCACTTGCATTGAGGGGTAGGAGTTTTATTGTTTGAATAACACATTCGTAGATTTAACATATTATTTTGAATATAGTCTAAAGGTATATGGCATAGTTGGTTATAAAATTAGTAGATACTTGCAAACAATATACAGAACTCTTCTCATTCACTAACAACTCTGGTTTTCCATCTCCAAGCCCACGAAGATTCATTTGTTCCTCTGCTTGGCCCTCTATCCACAGACGCTCTAGGAACTGCATAATTCTTCTCTGGGAATAGGGTGTAAATATCTTGAGTGTTGTGAAACTCTCAAGGCGAAGTCTCTGTGCATCTCCAGGGACGAAATGCATTTCTAGGGTAAAATTGCACAATGCAAGATGCCTTGTGAAAAATGTAAGATGGTGACATTCAGTTTGTAGTGCATGAGACAAATCATTTGGCAAAGTTCTCAAAGGCTTAGTATGTCATTTCTCTTGCTTTTAGTAATTGGAATTTGTAGTGTAATCCAAAATAACCAAAAATTAAGCAATAGATTAGAATGGAAAAACTAGTGCTGGGAAATCATCTCCTTTACATGAGAAGAAAAAGTAAAAACACTATGTAGTATAAACAGTGCTTAGTTTTCTGTTTCAGGACTCAGTAGGTGAACCTGAAGAAAATGAGGAAAAAATAGTGAACCTTGAACTTGTTTTTGGTTTTCACTTGAAACCAGGGACTGGCCTACAGGTAAATCATATTTTAAATCCTTTGGATAAATTTCAGTCTAATTTACTCTTTTTCTCTCCTGGAACTCTGTGGTTTTATATACCCCCTACCAGCTGGTAACATGATTCTGAGTAAATTTATAGACTTTATAAAATAGAATTTAATTGAAAGGCTGCCAGCTGCCTCTGTAAGCCAATCTAGGAATCTTTCTCATTCAGCTGAAGAGCCCTGTGTGAGGCCACCCAAACCCTCAAGGAAACGCACAGCAAACCGTGGTGGGCAGTGGGGAGTGTTAAGGTCGGGGGCACGGACACTAGAGTAATTGTTTATGCTTCTTGGCGTCACAGCTTCCTGATTCCAGTTTCTTGTTTTTTGTTTGTTTGTTTTGTTTTTGCGGTACGCGGTCCCCTCACCGCTGTGGCCTCTCCCGCTGCGGAGCACAGGCTCCGGACGCGCAGGCTCAGCGGCCATGGCTCACGGGCCCAGCCGCTCCACGGCATGTGGTATCTTCCCGGACCGGGGCACGAACCCGCGTCCCCTGCATCGGCAGGCGGACTCCCAACCACTGCGCCACCAGGGAAGCCCAGTTTCTTTGTTTTTTAAGGGGAATCACTTTTATAATATCGAGAGTAGAACAACAGCAAGAATGGAACCGTAGGCAAAATGGAAACCCAGATTATCAGCGCTAAATGGGGTGGCAGGACATTTGACCAAATCTCATTCAGTCAGGCTGCTACTTTATGTTATGTTTAGAGTCTGGGCAAATTACGTGGGCTAGGTGTCATATGAATTGGAATCCTAATAGGTTTGTGTTACTTTGGATTACTATGACTAGCCAGTAATAGTGATCATGTCTATTAATTGACCACTCATGTTCCAGGCATACAGGACTCAGGTGTAGGTGCTATTTTCCTCCATTTTACAAATAAGGAGACTACGGCTCTGAAAGGCCAAGTAACTTGTCCAAGGGTTACATGGCTAGCAAGTAGCAGAAGACGAATCTGACGCAGGCCTCTCTGACCCCAGAACCAAACTCTTAACTACTCTGCACTATTGGTACCTTTCCTTTGATGCTGCAAAGAGACCTTGCAAAAACAACTCCTCACAACATGAGCCCGTTGCTCTGGGAGAGCTGGTGGGGCTCAGCTGGACAACCGGCCCTCACTAATAAAACCATGCTTACCCCAGGTCATTCCTGGAACCAGCACTTGGGAATGATTGGAAATTGTTGCAAGGGGTTAGTTTCACCAGGGGCTTCAAAAGATGCTCTTTCTAGACACTGGACAGAGTGTTTTACCTGCACCACTGCAGGTATATTGATTGATGCTCTTGCTGAATGGAAATCTTAACCTCCCTTGTTTGGGCCACAGAACTTGGTTGAGTGAAAGCTGCTCTGACTCTAGGTGTCTGGTATAGGAACACTTTTCATTTCCCTCTGTGAATGGGTCCCTGTCTATTCATTCCTGTTGTTAGAAGCAGCTACCAGAAAGGGGGGCAGGAGAGTAAGTTCCTCTCCAACAATAAGCAAGGGCCCTTCCAATCCTGAGATTCTGTAGCTGTGGGCACCCCAGGTCCATCTGATGGTAAATAAATAGCACATTTTAATTTACCTTCTTTGGTATGCTCAACTCTATGGCACTTTATTTATGAGTACTCTGTGTTTAAACATTTTTATGGCTTGGAGGGGGTAAAAGAAGAGGGAAGAATTTTCCTGAAAAAGACTTGTCAAGAGTAATCTCAACCAAGAAAATTATTTTCAATTAACAAAGAAATGACTTGTTAACGTGGGAAACTGAAATATACATATACAGTTAGTAAAAATCAGAAGCTATAAATGATATTGGAGACCAAATATAGTGGTCTGGTTTTGCCCATGATGGTATAGACTTCTTGAGTCATTGGTTTTCCACAAGGCCTAAAGTCACTGCAACTTTCGATTATCTGCTGATCCTTGGTCACCCATGCAGAGTAATAATTTCATCCATTCACTCAGCAGAAATTTACTGAGGACATACTGTGTGTCTGGCTCAATGCTAGATGCCCAGAATGCAAAGTAAAAAAGTATAGTACTGCCTTGCAAGGAACCCATAGTTTATGGGAAGAAATAGACAAGATCAATGAATGGTTTTAATACAGAATGATGAATTTTTTACAACATCATGCACATCATTCAATGAAAGCACAGTGGATGAGCACTGAAAGTGATGTAGAAAGGGGTCAGAAGAGGATCTTGACATCTTCTTGGTAGAGGTGATACTTCAACTAAGATCTGAAAACCATCAGGAATCATTAGGTAGGGAGAAGACATTGAAGGCAAAAGGAACAGCATGTGCAAAAGCTCAGAAGCCAGGACAACACAGGCAGCTCTTCTTTGGACTGATTTCTATAGGACCTCACAACTCAACTCAAGCGTCGCTCCCTCTGGGGCGACAACATGCAGCAGGTGGAATAGTGTGGGGAGCGTTAAGGCCAGAATGGTGGCTGGAGACCAGAAAAAGAACTGTTTTATGTGCTGAGCCAAGGAGTTTGAAGAGTTTTAAGCAGGGAGTAGAGAGGATTCTATTTGTGTTTTAAAAAGATCTCTCAAAAGCACAGAGAAGGATGAATTGGAAAGGGCTCGGGATAGAGTGATAAAGTCCTGTGTGGGGCAGTGCAGACAACCAGGTGAAAAGGGACAAGGAGCTGAGGCTATGCGGTGCCATGGAAGTGCCCTGTGTCCAGGGACACTGAGACGGAACTGATCAGACCGAACTGATCAGAGTGTGTCACTAGCTGGAGTTGGGGTGATAGGGAGGAGCCAGGATGGCACCCAGTTTCTAGGGTGAGCAGCTGGATAGATGACATTATAATGCAATAGATCAAAAGTGAAACATACAATGTGGATGTAATGCCAAGGTGCTAAAAGAATAAAGAAGTGATGGGAATGGGTGAGGTTAATCAGGAAAAGCTTTTTTTTTTCTTCTCCTTTAAATTTTTAAAAAGTTTTTGGCCGTGCCGCGCGGCTCTCAGGATCGTAGTTCCCCGACCAGGGATTGAACCTAGGCCCTCAGCAGTGAAAGTGCGGAGTCCTGACCGCCAGGGAATTCCCAGGAAAAGCTTTTTTGGAAGGGATGAGTTTTGAATATGGGCTCAAAGAGGCTCATGGTCGTTTGCAAATAATTTTCTGATTATAATGTTTTAAAACTTATGCTTAGGGGCTTCCCTGGTGGCGCAGTGGTTGCGCGTCCGCCTGCCGATGCAGGGGAACCGGGTTCGCGCCCCGGTCTGGGAGGATCCCACATGCCGCGGAGCGGCTGGGCCCGTGAGCCATGGCCGCTGGGCCTGCGCGTCCGGAGCCTGTGCTCCGCAACGGGAGAGGCCACAGCAGAGGGAGGCATGCATACCACAAAAAAAAAAAAAAAAAAAAAAAAAAAAAAACTTATGCTTAGAGAGTCCTTCTTTCTGAAGAGCTCAAGTTATTTCATACATGTCATCTCATTTATCCCCCTTGGCATTTCTGTGAGATGCATAAGGCACAGGGTATTGTCTGTCATCCTTGATTAGAGAAAGTGTGTTACCAGCCTAGGGTAAGAGGACGGAGCTGAGACCAGAAATTACATCTTCATCATCACTTATATATTAAACATGTGCTAAGCTCTAATACCTGGCCCAAGATATTTAAGCCTTCTGGAAACTTCCACAGAATAATCCTAGAGTAAACTATTGTCCAGGTCTAAACTACCCAATTATGTCAGACTACATCCTAACATTATGAAATATCTTCTCACAAATGTGCTTTAAATTGAAATTTAAATTCCCCACATGAAAACCTTGTTACCTTGACCCTTCAAGGTAGAACCCAAGAAAAAAGGTCATCCTCAAAATCCCAATTAACTGAGTTCCCATAAGCCCATCTTCACAGAAAAGATGAAGCCTTTACCCCGTCTCCATGACTAGAATAAGTTACACGAGAACACTGGGGTTTTGGAAGTTGTCTCCAAACCTGAGTTTGTGTATCAGGGAGATTCGCTTGACCATTTCACCTTTTCTTTTACAATTAAAATGAAAGATATTTTCTAACGGCAGCCATTGGGAATAATGTATGACAGTGACTTTATCATGAAAATAATAGCTGTGTTTTCCCATTGCCTCTGAAAAGGACCACCAGTTAGCTACCACTTAAAATTGGTTTGTTGTTTCAGTAACTGGCCTACTAAGAGGAAACAATGGAAATGTGACCTTATCCACAAATATACAAATATATGTAGAAAATAAAGCCTTTCCTTGTAAGAAAGACCTGTCAACATTTATGGTCAGATAATTCAGGTTAAATTCTTTTCTTAGCCTCATTTTACAACTAGATGGATTATGGCACGTAAGTGAGGTTGATTCACCAGACAAAGGAAAGCCTTTCACGTCTGGGAACCTGTGCCTGCTCCAGTAGTCCAGAGCACCTGCGTGACCCCCTGCCCATGATCTCAGTCTCTGCTGCCACCCCCAGCCCCTTGGGATGACCAGGCCCTCACCAGACACCAGCACCATATGGAATTCAAGAATTCATCCATGGGCTTCCCTGGTGGTGCAGTGGTTGAGAGTCCCCCTGCGGATGCAGGGGACACGGGTTCGTGCCCCGGTCCGCAAGGATCCCACATGCCGCGGAGCGGCTGGGCCCGTGAGCCATGGACGCTGAGCCTGCGCGTCTGGAGCCTGCGCTCCGCAACAGGAGAGACTACAGCAGTGAGAGGCCCGCGTACAGCAAAAAAAAAAAAAAAAAAAAAAAGAAAGAAAAAAGAAAAAGAAAAAGAAAAAAAAGGGTTCCCTGAAAATGTAAATTAATAAGAAGTTGAGAATGAGCTTTACCCATTTACCTGACCCATTTCTAAAGAGTAAAGTTAATTATTAATTTGAATAACAATGTACATTGAGGCAGCCTCCAAGTTGACAGTGGTATTGGCAGAAATTGGGTCTTTCTCAGCTCAAGTTTCCTGGGCGAAGGGCTTGAAATGCTTATGGTAATTATTATTATTTCATACCTCAGCCAGACATTGTGGCAAGTGCTTTGCAAACATTTTTCTGGTGTAATTGTTACAATCCACCCTCATAGGGAGCATTATCCCTGTATCAGGCCCAGGAGGAAACTGAGGAGGAGAGAGGAGAAGTTCCTCCCCCAGAGTCCCTACCTGGTTAGGGGCAGGTCCAGCCCAAGGGCTCAACCATGGTGTCAAACTGCTTCTTTTTGAAAAGTATCATCATCCCCCAAAATAGGTGTATTGGTAATAAAAAGGCAAACACTTTTTTTGGTCAGTTAATACTAAACCACCACTATTTTTGTTTCATGTGGAAAGTGCCTTGCATTTTGTAATCTAAGGCCTTTGACTTGCTACAGAAGGAAAGCGGCTTCCAGAATCTCAGGCAGCTTCATGCAGTCCCCAGGGTGGCGACCACCCTTTTTTATTGAAATATTCAGCTGCATAGAGTTTATTATTATATCTCTTACAAGCTCACCAGTCAGGAACATTGATTCTCAAATTGCCAAGGAATAAACTATCAACTCACCCAGGAGTTTTCTCACTGAGATCCTTTTGAGACTTTGTGTCATAAAAATTCAAAAGCAGAGTTAGGAGGGAACTCTCCGAGGAGCCGTTCATTCCTTGTGTGTGCTGGACAGTCACAGACTTTTCTCTGGTGTCCTTAGCCCCTTTTCTCCCCAGTGAGGCAAGGAAACCTGATTGAAGCTGGGCTCCCTTGGGTCTAAGTGGATCACCAGCTGTAGAGAAGAGATGAGCTTAGGGGAGAAGCCTGGGAAACGACACCCTGGTTCCAGTGGACCCTTAACTAGAGACTGGCTTCCAGACTCCAGCCACCTCCCTCCAGATGACCATCTCTTCTGATTTCTCTTTGAGAGGCATTTTGAAGGGGCAAGCGAACCAGGTAGAGAAAATAAGAGGGACATTTGGAAGGGGTGGAAACAGCACTAACTGCCCCCATCGGAATAGAAGGCTTTTCCATCCCCCTCACCTCCCTCCTTACGCCTGTCACTGTTAGCACCTGGCCCCCTTCTCCCACTCCTCGCCCGAAGAAATTCAGTCAATAGTTCTGCTTCTCCAGTTGTTTCAGCCATAGGTTATAAATGCTGCTTTTCACAAATGCTCCCCACTTACTATTGTGCTTTTACGTCTTTATTAGATTGCTTATAAAATGTGGCATTTAATAAACTTAATTGAATCTCCAGGCCCTTTCTCAAAGCACTATAACTATTAAAAACTGTCAAATAGGGCTTTATTTTTCCTATTGTGGAGTTTTTATAAATGGATAGATAAACATGAATAAAATAACAGGGCACAAAGGATTTTGTAAGGAAGTAAAAAGTCAACACCTTTTGTACATTTCGGAAGAACTAAAAGGCAGTGCTTTGCCTTACTTTGATATGTCTTGCGTTTATGAAAAATTCAGTGTAGGGAAGTTTATTTCCCATGACCAACTATTTTTTGGGGGAGAGATACATGGACACACACATGTGTTTGTGTGCCTCAGTATATAAGCTTGCAGTGGTAGGGTTCTGTAAGAAATACAAATTTTAATTGACAGCAAAGGAGCAAATGCAGTTCAGAATTTGACTACATGGCTTGCTGCTGCTATCTAATTCGCGCTGGCAATGTGCTTCATCAAACAGTTCAGGCAGCCTCCTATAGAACTAAAACAAAACTGGGAGAGGCGTCCAGTACATCCTTGCTGATGGGTTGATAGTCATGTGTAGAAATGGCCTGCCAGAAAATGTCTAATAACTGGGGAAACAGCCCTGACTTGTAGTGTTTGCAGCTTTCCATGTCTTCAATGCTCCTACCGTGGCCAATTTCAAATTGCCAATGTGACATCACCGAACTTGAAGTTGGGAAGAGATGAAAGCAATCAGCTCATGAGAGCTGGCTCCAGCACAGATTGGATCACTCTTAGTCTTCTTAATCAAGATTATGAATTCCTTTCAAAATCATGAGTAGCAAGGAAGTATACCTGACGAAACATAGGTTTAAATAAATTGCAAACACACATTATTGCTGGTTTCCAACTATATTAAAATGCGTAGTTAGCTCCGAGAGTGTTCCAGGCTCCCAATGAACCCACTGTTGGCTTAGATCCCCTTGGGTGGCTATTGGCTTATACAGCTACACTGACCACAGTGTATGATTCACAAGTTAGGATATGAGTTTGTAGGAAGTAAGAATACAATTATACAAGCAGAGAAACAGAACTTAAATTTGTGACTGCCTTTTAAAACGGTTGTAACAGCCATCACTGGCAACTTTATGATGACAGGCGCAGTTGCTGATAATAACAGAGATCTTTGCTTTTAGAAGCAGGTTTTGAAAAGTCTCTGGGAATCACTGTAAGTTCTGCAGAGAGAAGACCTTGATAACTCACGGTGACTTGTGTATTCTGAGCCAAAAATTAGATCTTGGAAATAATCAACTGTAAAAGAACAGATTATTTGGAATGAAATTAAAAGCACTATGTTAGGAAGGCAAAGATGTGTGACAACCACATCAACATTAGGATTTGGATTGAGAATAAACAATGCCTGCTAACTAGCACAGTTTAGGTTTTTTTTCCAAAAACTCTATTTCTAAAAAAAAGAAACAAAAATTGTATTTCTTAGAGTCATTTCTGGAGACATGGGAGGTAGGAGGAGAATTTAGTAGGTAGAAAAGCTGTTTTTGTATTTTGAGGGTCCTGGGTGAAAGTTTATTTGCAGCCCATTTCCCAGTATTAAAAACATTTAAGCAGTAATTAGGTAAGCAAGACCACTTTCTATATTGGTTAAGAAACCCAGTCTGAGATAGAATAGATTCTTATTTATTCAAAAATCAAGAGGAAGACCTACTATTCTTTTTCTCCAAGATGAATACCTTGTACCTCCCAATTTCAAATACAGTTTAAAAATAAATAAATAAAGAAGCCCTTTCCAAACATGTCAACTAACATCTGAACCATTTCAGGTAGTCAAGTGTGTGATGCATCATATGAAAGTGTATCTCACTTGATTTGTTTCACTTTATTTTAACATCATCCCTAAAGTCCTTTTTTCAAGCATAACTCAAATAACAACCCCCCAGAAGGCAATAGAACAACCTTATCTCCACTGGTGTCTAGTTGGCACCAGTCTGCCCTGACCTTAGACACAAGCCATTGTTAAGGGTATAACGCATTTACATATTTTGCAATAAAACATCAGTTATTTGCATTACTGTGTCAAGTTTTATTTGATTCTTTCACCTAAAAATGACTCATTTTCCTTTCTTGTATTTTAAAAACCAACTACTCTAAGCTTGTTTGAGAATAATCAAAAATTGCCCATTTAGCTAGAAGTCATTTTCTTTTCAAAAGGCAAATGTTATTTAATCTTTCAGCTGTTCATTGTGCCATCATAAATACTTTCTTTTCAGCACAGTTGTGGGGACTGAAATGAGCCCACTAATTGCCTCCCATTTCGACTGACATGTGGTGGTTTAGTGGAAAGAGAACACAGCAGGGAGAAGGAAATAGGAGGCTGAGAAAATGAGAGCTAATTATTTTCACTGCCTCATGTCAGGCTCTGTGTCAGCCTTGTTTTTACAAACTGGAAGGTTTAGCACTAAATAAAACAAACTGGCGTCATGTTTTTATATACTGGCAGTGTCATGGAAGCAGCTGCACATCTCAAAGACAATATAATGCCTGCGTTCACATGGACACCATCTGACAGACACTGTGAGCCACGGCTAATGAGGACATCACAGTGGTGCCAAGTGAAAGGTGCTGAATTATGTATGATTCTTCATCAGTACAGCAATAGTCCTGTACATCATTATGAGACATTGTTTTGCTGGAGAGATTAAAACATTCTTAGTTCCAGACCCTGCAACCTATATGCGCTGAAAGAGGTTATTAATGGAATTTTTAGGGAGAGTTTCTTGTGGATTTCTTTTGGGTTGAAAAACAAATCTCGTGGGACAAAGCCGTGATGGGTCACGACACTGTATAGATAAAGAAGAGAAACAAATTAACCATACTTGCATTATCTTCCTTTTAAAGGCAGCATAATAAAATAGAGTGTACCAGGGTTATACATAATGATAAATAACCCAGGTGCTATCTGGGGATGTTCCACTCTCCTGCCTTTAAAACAGCAGGTTTCAGCAGCTGAGCGAGATAATAGCAACGCATGTAAAGGAGCCTTCGGAGGCCTAAATCATCAACATCTTACTACTTTTAATACCAGCATGACCAACATTTCTATCGTATTTTCATTTCATCTTGTATGACTTCTTACATTTCAAAATAGTCAGTCGCCTGCTAGGAGACTGTTTCCCTTTTCTCCCCCCTCTTGAATCTTAAAAAGTTTATTCTGACCTCTGTATTTTAGATTTTAAAATGTTTCCCTAGTACAGGCCATTTTTTTTTTTTGAAGGTGGAAGGGCCTCTTTGCTAGAATCCTGGGCATTCTCTGGTGATTTTACTTTTTCTCTGGTCATGGGGAACGGATTAGGGTGGTGATGGGGATTTTAAAAACCAGTGTCCCCTCCATTAGACTGGGCAAGCCCAGTGCAGCTCAGTTAACTTGCTGCAAATCTCGACACTTTTTTTTTTTTTTTTTTTTGTGGTACGCGGGCCTCCCTCTGTTGTGGCGTCTCCCGTTGCGGAGCACAGGCTCCGGACGCGCAGGCTCAGCGGCCATGGCTCACGGGCCCAGCCGCTCCGCGGCACGTGGGATCCTCCCATGGGGCGCGAACCCGGTTCCCCTGCATCGGCAGGCGGACGCGCAACCACTGCGCCACCAGGGAAGCCCATCTCGACACTTTCTGAGTCTCAGTCTGCTCGTCTGTAACGTGGGTGCAGTGCTATCTATAACAGGGTAAGCCTGTGGGGATTAAATAAGAATCTTGAAAACATTATGCCTAGTGAAAAGAGCCAGACATGTACACATGCATACTACAAAATCCCAATTTTGTGAAGTTCTAGAGCAGGCAAAATTAATCTAGGGTGGTAGAGACTGGACCAGTGGATGCCCCTGGTTGTGGAGGAGTTATCAACTGGGAAAGGGCATGAGGGAATTTTCTAGGCTAGTAGACTAATCTTACCTGTTTGGGTAATTACATTGGTGTACACATTTGTTAAAATTAATTGAGCTGTACACTTAAAAATCTGTACACTGGACTTCCCTGGTGGTCCAGTGGTTAAGACTCCGCGCTTCCACTGCTGGGGGCACGGGTTTGATCCCTGGTTGGGGAAGTTCTGCATGCCCGAGTGGTGTGGCCACACACACACACACACAAAAAAACCTGTACATTTTATTGTGTGCAAATTATACCTAAATAAAAAATACATTAAAAAAATGTTAGTGTCTGTAACCTTCAGGTAATGGTCATCTATAGGAGCCTGAAAGCCCAATGTGGAGGTCTGTTTCCTTCTCAAATGTCCTAAATAATCTTGGCGCTAGATTTTTAAAGGTTTACCTATAATACTCATGTTTGCAATAAAATTTTGGTAGGAAAAAAAGAATAGAAAGAGAGGTTGTTGTTTCTGAATTGCCCAGAACTTAAAATAATATTTAAGTATAATTTTTGTGCTAACTTCAATCACTTTTTCTATTTAGAGAATTTACCTCTATCTTGATTAGTTCTTTTTAAATTTATTTTCTTCCTTCCTCCTTTTTTTTTTTTTCCTTCTTTTTTCTTCTTTTTATGGAAGGGAGAAGGGATGTGTATGTTTGGCATCACATGTATTAGCCTGGAACTGCAAAGAATTTTAAACAGCTTGCAGAGAATGTAATAGTGATTTCTCACAAAGAGATATTTAATTTAGCATTAACTGAGTGTTGTTTAGGATGTTAACTTCACAGTGTAAGACTTTCTGTTTTACTTGGCCAGTAATCTTAATTCAGAAAATTTTTTCAAGTAATTGGCAATGCTGAAGCAGTTCAAACGGAATGCTTTCTCATCCTCCATTAACCACACACTTGCTCCTAAAATTATCCAGGTATTTCAGCAGCTGAAATGGTACATATCAACAGAATTGTCATTTTTTTCATCAGTTTCCAATGCAAAAATTCCCCTCTCCCCAACAGAATCCCATCTGTTTCTTATAGATTTGCACTGAGGGGCAGATTATCTAGCTAGTAGAAAGGTTTGGATAGCTGTTTTTTGCTATTCAGCCTCAGCGAAGAACTTCCCCAAAGGCTGCTGTGTCACTGCCTTTTCCCTATAGATTAGTAATTAGCACTCCCGAGAGATGTGCAAGGTACAAATTTGAAAAGTGGGAATGTCCTCTTGGGTGGGAATCTAGTTATGAAATAAAAAATCCATGGTAGTCAGGACCTGCCCCATGATTCTGCTTGTGCAAACAGATGGGAGAAGGTTGTTTCTGCTTTGGAGAGTGGCCGTCCTGCCTAGCCACAAAGCCTAAGCCAGGACTGGAGGGAAGTGTTTGTGATTCCAGATCCTGGCCCAATCAGTCAAGAAAAGGAGCTTACAAACAGTGGAATGGCACCATATACACTTTTAACAATGATCTTTTTCAATAAAGGAGGGGGAAATTGACTATGTTGGACTTATTGGAGAGACTCAGTATTTCAATCTCTGCCGTGGAGTCCTATAAAGGAACCACCAAGATAATTTGGACTACTCGTTGACTTTGGAAGGTGGAAAGTACTATAATTACTCTTTTTTTTTTTTTTTTTTTTTGTGGTACGCGGGTCCCTCACTGTTGTGGCCTCTCCCGTTGCAGAGCACAGGCTCCGGACGCGCAGGCTCAGCGGCCATGGCTCACGGGCCCAGCCGCTCCGCGGCACGTGGGATCTTCCCGGACCGGGGCATGAACCCGTGTACCCTGCATCGGCAGGCGGACTCTCAACCACTGCGCCACCAGGGAAGCCCTATAATTCTTACTCTTGTTAACCCATAACAGGAAAAGTTCAGGATTCAGAAAAGACAGAGGGGAAACCTGCTCTTCATAGCACAGTGGGCTCCCTTGGTTTAGTTCTGAACTCTACCACTTGCTCTCTGTGTGATCTTGGTCAAATTACCTCATCCCTCTGTGCTTTAGTTTCCTCATCCAAGATAAGGCTGTCTGGCTGTCAGTCACATTTCACAGCCATTATCCCTCCGGACATCTGCTGGTTTCTGTTGGTAGGGCTGCATCAGGATCTGTTGAAACAGGAAAGGGCAGTATTGGTGTTATCTAATCCATGTATGTAAGAAGATGTAAGTTTCTTCCTTCTACCTATTTCATAAAGGCAGTCTTTGCTGTGTTGCCACTTGGCTGCACCTTCTTTTCTCCAACACTGATCAGTCCCCGGCACCAGTGTCAGTCAGTGCCCTCTGGATCCCCAAACTCCTGCCCAAGGAAGATGCTTTGATCCAGCCTGTCCACTCTGGCCAGGTCCCTATTCTAGACACTCTTTGAACCTTCCTGCCTCACTTACCTTCTGGCCCATTCTCTTAGATGGCTGCTAGGTGATGGGCTGGCTAATGTAATAACAGATTGGAGCTCCTTTGGTGACCAGTATTGGTAACAATAGTAATCACTTCTTTGGGGGCTCCTAATTTGGCTCTGGCACAGTGCTGGGTACTTTATTTACATTGTCTCATTTAGTCCAAATACAACCACCCACTCGTCATTAAAGAACACTAAGGGGCTTCCCTGGTGGTGCAGTGGTTGAGAGTCCGCCTGCCGATGCAGGGGACATGGGTTCGTGCCCCGGTCTGGGAGGATCCCACATGCCGCGGAGCGGCTGAGCCCGTAGGCCGTGGCCGCTGGGCCTGCGCGTCCGGAGCCTGTGCTCCGCAGAGGGAGAGGCCACAGCGGTGAGAGGCCCACGTACAGAAAAAAAAAAAAAAAAAAAAAAAAAACACTAAGATTCAGACAGGTTATATAACTTGGCTGAGGTTGTGGGGAAAGTGGCAAAACTGGGATTCCACCTCAGGTGGTTGCACTTTAAACTTGTGATCTTTCGCCTCACCCCTGTCTTGCTCCCCCAGTAATGGCGCAATGATGATCCTTTCCTATATTGTTTCCATTCTAATAGGAATCCTCAGCACCTTAAACCAAATGAGTGAATAACAGAACCACTGCAGACTGCCAGGGGTGAAATGGTTTTGGAAAAGGAGTCCTTCAAGGCCCCCATGGGCTCTCTCAGAATACAGAGCTGTCTGCTTTTGATTTCTGCCTGTCAAGATCAAGAGTTGTTCACAGACGTTCAAAGTAACTCTTGAATGTTTCCCATTCAAAAATCAATACCCACATTTCTGTCATTCACATCAAGCCAAAATCAATAGTTCACCCTGATAAAAGTGAATGGTTTTTAAATCAGAGTCTATTTCCACAATCTGGTCCATATCACTACCAAGAAACTGAAAAGCTAGCAATTGTGCTTGTAAAATTCTATATTAGGCTCATAAATATGCACAATTGTTATTTTTAGTGATATTATTGATGATTTAATTCATCTTATTCATATGAAAACCTTTCCAATGATCAGTTGGTTAAGAACTTGGTACACGGCGGCATCCTGTCTGCAGTCGGGTCCTGTGGAATTCAATAAATTGTTTAAATCCTGGGAGTTGTGGAGAATGCTTTTGGACACCTTTGGCTCACCGAGTAACAAAAATTCCAGGAATACCTTAGGGTAATTTAAAATTGAGCAGAATTTAAAGAATTCCGTTACTTTATTTGTAGATTACTTTTCTTAACTAGACAACAATAAAATCATACATGCCCTGAAAATACCCAGGAGTTACATCAGGGCCTTGACACATTAAATTAATAATTTGGGTGAACGCTGCATATTTCCTTTCTTTCTCTCCCATCTGTATAACAATCAATGCCTACTTTTTAATGAATGGATAATGCCCTTCTTATCACTTCTCTGATTATAGTTTTATGGCTTCTGTAGAAGACAGCTTCTTTTACGGTTCAGGTAAAAGGCTTTCTTTCAGCTAAGAGGAAAATAATTTAAAAAATAAAAGGTCTGTAACCCTATATCTAGATCCTGTTTCTCCACATTGGACTTTGAGGAAACAAAGAAGTTGGGGCTTAGGGGAGGACCTGTGACCACTTGCTTTTTTGGTTGTATTAGCAAAGTCTTCTCTGGTCCTGCTCCTTTAATAGCTGGTCCCATTCTGGAGCTCTGTCAACCATCCATTGAGTCTGTCCTGCCACCCTCC
Source organism: Physeter macrocephalus (assembly GCF_002837175.3). Lineage (NCBI taxonomy): Eukaryota > Metazoa > Chordata > Mammalia > Artiodactyla > Physeteridae > Physeter > Physeter macrocephalus. The sequence goes on from NC_041215.1 coordinate 78,617,137, forward strand.
CAGTTGCCCTTCCCTATTAGTATCTCCTCCAACTTTGGAGCCAAGCAGCCTTGTGCCTTTTTTTTTTTTTTAATTTTATTTTTGGCTTTGGTGGGTCTTCTCTCTAATTGTGGCGCGCAGACTTAGTTGCCCCCTGGCATGTGGGATCTTAGTTCCCCAACCAGGGATCGAACCCGCGTCCGCTGCATTGGAAGGCGGATTCTTAACCACTGGACCACCAGGGAAGTCCCCAGCCTTGTGCTTTTCTAATCCCACCTCCACCACTTCTTGGCTAGGAAAACCTAGAAAAATTCCTTAATCTGTCTAAGCCTCATTTTTCTCACTTGCCTTATGGGAAAATAAAGCTAACTTGCAGGGTCATTATGGATATCAAATAAAAGAGCACAGTGTAAGTACCCAGCAAGATGCCGAAAGCATAGTAAGCACTCCACAGCCTGGGTTCCCTCCAGTCAGACCCTTCTCCATGCAGAGCTCCCCTGAGCCTGTCCTCGGCAGGGTCTGATTGGGGCCAGAGGTCACGGAGGTGAAGCAGAGGGGATTGGGCATTTGCACCACAGTTCAAGGTCTTCTAACTGTGCTTTTGACTAACTTCATTCCAAAACTTGCCAGGCACAAGAAACAGAACTAAGTAAACTTGTCTTTTCTAAGGCTTTTTATTCCAGCTACTGCCTTGAGGAGGCTCTTGCTATTTCAGAGAAGAGCAGTCATGACTCCAAAGAGTAATTATCCTGCCCAGTTATCCCAGGGCTCACGTTGCCAGGGTAGCAGTGGCTCCAAAACAAAGAAATACTGAGAGATTTGTCAATTCTGAGCGACTAATTTGACTTGTGTTAGCCAAGAGCTAGTTTTTCACGTTATTGAATAGACCTTTTCCTTCACTAATTGGCTCTCCATCTTGTGAATGTGGCTGGGCAAAGAGGGGCCCTCCCTTCAGGCCTGGGCCCTTCTTGGTTCTGCAATTCGTCCAGAAGCTTTCCTAAAACATGGGGCCCCCCCCAGCTTCCTATTGAAGCCAACAGGTTTTCAGCAGCCCCTTTGTTAGCATTCTTCCATAATAATTGTGTCCGAGCTTGCTCAGGGAACATTCCAGGTCTGCTTGTGTGAGAGCATGTTCTGGTTTCAGCATGTAAGTTGCTCAGTGCTTTATCCTTAATCTCAGAATCCTTCATTCTTCAAATAATATAAGAAAGAAGATGAATTTATGATCCAGGGGTCAAATTTGGTGCACAGACATGGGTTTCTTTTTCCTTTTAATTGCACACACAGTGTTTATACCCCAACATTTTTACTATTAAATTTTTCATATAAATTTTTCAGCAAAGTTGAAAAAGTTTTATAGGAATTCTTGTATGCTCAACTCCTAGATTCAAGCATCAGGATCTTTAATATGTACTTTATTACATATCTGTCCATCCCTCTTATCTTCTTAACCATCTATCAATCTTTATTTTTGGATGCATTTCAAAGTAATTTGCAGATATGAGTACACTTCCTCCTAAATACTTCAGTATACTAGACTTCAGTAAGAAATGCACAGGGGCTTCCCTGGGGCTTCCCTGGTGGCACAGTGGTTGAGAGTCCGTCTGCCGATGCACGGGACACGGGTTCGTGCCCCGGTCTGGGAAGATCCCACCCGGTCCGGGAAGATCCCACATGCCGCGGAGCGCCTGGGCCCGTGACCCATGGCCGCTGAGCCTGCGCGTCCGGAGCCTGTGCTCCGCAACGGGAGAGGCCACAACAGTGAGAGGCCCGCGTACCGCAAAAAAAAAAAAAAAAAAAAAAAAGAAATGCACATATCTGAAGTATACATTTGCTGAGTTTTAACAAATGCATATACCTATATAACCCAAACCACTATCTATAGAGCATTAGCATCCCCAGAAAGTCCCCTCATGCCCCTTCCCAGTCAGTCCCCATCTGCAGAAGCAACCACTTTTCTGAATATTTTCCACTGTAGATTGGTTTTGTCTGTTCTAGAAATTCATGTAAATGGAAGCCTTAGTTTGTTCTTTTTATACAAAATTTCACTCGCTATAATGCTTTTGCGATTTATCCATGTTGCTGCATGCATCAATAATTAGTTCCTTTGTATTGCTGAGTATATTCCATTCTATGAAAGTGTTGGTCAACACTTGGCCTGTTTCCAGGATTTTAGCTATTATGATAAAGCTGCTCAGAAGAATACTGTACAAGTCTTTTTTCATTTTACTTGGGTAAATACTTAGGAGTAGAATTTCTGTGTCATAGAGTACATATATGTTTAGTTTTATAATAAATTGCCAAAGCTTTTCCCAAAGTGATTTTACCGTTTACACTCCAACCAACAACCCAGTAGCTCCAAATCACAGCCAACATTTGATGTTATCAGTCTTAGCCACCTGGTATGTATACAGTGGTATCTCATTGTGGTTTTAATTTACATTCCCCTGGTGACTAATGGTGTAGAGCACTCTTTCATTACATCGTGGTTTTACTGAAAATTTAATTAACATACCATCATTTAAAAAATCAAGAGGTTTCATACAAGAATCAGATATCCAACTTTTCATAAATCATTAAAGGACCTAGCAAGACTAGACTCATATTCCCACATGGGAACGATCAACAGAAGCTGAGTGGTAGCTGTCCCTTTAGGGCAGTTGCCCTTTAGATCCCAAGAGTCCCTTAACCCTTCCCCTGACCCCCCCACAATGCTTAGGCCAGTTATGCATTGCCGTACATCCTCACATTTCCTGTTAAGAAGAAAGGGAGCTATTTCTTGAGCCCATGTCATTACCAACACTGGAAAAGTGAAAGGTAGATCAAGAGGGACTTATATTTCAAAAAATGTGGGAAGACCACATTTCTTTGGGTCAATGGAAAAATATCCCTGCAATGTTTAATATGTAAATTAAGAGGGTCTATTTTGAAAGATTACAATTTAAGGCTCTGTAATGAAACTGCCTGGCTTTATTCATTTTTATCTGCCTTGCTCATTTAGGATGTGGAGTTTGCAACTCCTATAATAGAACATTTAGATTGATAAATGGTGCCTCAAGACTGCCCCACCTGGGGATTATTTAGATATAGAAAGAGATCTAATTTCATGTCCTTTTATTGATAAAGAAAAAAAAAAACACTCCAGTAAAACTTCATTTAGAATACGTCATGTGAGGCCTTTGTCACCTTCTGAGATGGCCCACACTCTGTCTGAGGAGTGTGTTTCTCTCAAGGCCTTTGTCACCTTCTGAGGTGGCCCACACTCTGTGGAGTGTTTCTAAATAAATCCGCTTCTTACCTAAAAAAAAAAAAGAATACGTCATGTGTTATAAAACATTGAGACAAAAAAAAATTGTTTTACTTTCTCAAATTCTATAATTTTTCTTTTAATTCCAGGATTGTAAGTGGAAAATGTATATGGAAATGGATGGGGATGAAATTGCAATAACCTACGTCAAAGATGTGACATTCAACACTAACCTACCTGATGCAGAGGTTTTAAAGCTGACAAAGGTAGAGTTCTATTTACTGCTTAAAAGCTTTTTTGAAGTCACAGATATCAAACAAAGACATTAAAATACCCCAGCAGGGCCCGTGAGCCATGGCCGCTGAGCCTGCGCGTCCGGAGCCTGTGCTCCGCGATGGGAGAGGCCACAGCGGTGAGAGGCCCGCGTACCACAAAAAAAAAAAACAAAAAAAAACCCCCAGCAGTGTGCTTTTGTGCTTGTGATGCTCGTACCAGCTCAGCCTCAAGCTGGCTGTTGAAAGGCACATTTTATTTAGCAGATTGAGATCATAATAGTTTTTTGTTAAAATTCCACGTACGCTGTGTGAACTAAAAAGCACTACAAAAAAGTGTTGTTTAATTTTTTTTAACTTTCTTCTACATTTCTTTATGTGTATTCTGTCATTTATTAAAGGAAAGAAAATGCTAATGATGTAAATATTTACCTCGAATTTTGGGTCATTTTCAACTTTTAAAAACTTGTCAGGAGAAAGGCTTTCTTGGTGGTGTTGAATTTCTTGAAGAACTGAGATGAGATTATTCATGAAGCACATGTTGAAGTCTTCATGGCTTCCTTGAGTTCACACCTATGAATTCCCAGAGGGGCCAGAGAGCATCTTACTCCTTTGGGGTCAATGGTACAAGCACGCCCATTAAAACACTGAAGACAGTCTTAGAGAAATGCTTAGCTTCTCTTCAAAATGGAAAAAATTCAAATCTGTCCAATAATACTGAAAAAATACATGTAAGGCTTCAATTGTAGAAGGTCAACAACTCAGGTGAATAACCATGATGTCAATAGGACAGTCACCCTAAACGTCACATAAGCCATTAACTCTAGTACACTCTTGACTGTGTATTTGGTTTCAGTGAGGAAAATGGGGCTGGCAGCAAAGAGCATGGTACAAACACAAGTGGGGAAGTGAAAAGAGTCTTCAAAGTCACAGCATTAGACTTGCGAATGCTGTTAGCTTCCCAGGCATGAGATTGCTAACCACCCAAGTCCTTTTAATTTAGAAGCATATGCATATTCCTTGTTGGATTGCCCTGAGTAACTGGAAGTTATGTTATTTATCACAAAGGTTATGATCTGCTTTCACCTTTACCTTATTCTGTTGGGACAGACTGTGTTTTGGTGTCTTGGAGACTGGACACACACTTTCTCTTTCCTCCCCACCTGTGCCATCTCTGGTTGCCACCAGTTGTTAGTGGCTTCAGTGTCACTGAGAAGCAAGTCAATGCCTGATAACGGAAGGAAGTCACTCAGAGCAAAAAGAACGCGGTGGAGTTATAAAACTGAATACAGGGCTTCCCTGTTGGCGCAGTGGTTGAGAGTCCGCCTGCCGATGCAGGGGACACGGGTTCGTGCCCCGGTCCGGGAGGATCCCACATGCCACGGAGTGTCTGAGCCCGTGAGCCATGGCCGCTGAGCCTGCGCGTCCGGAGCCTGTGCTCCGCAACGGGAGAGGCCACAACAGTGAGAGGCCCGTGCACCTCAAAAAAATAAATAATAAATAAATAAAAACTTAATACAGCTACTTCTGCTCTAAGGCCATATATGCATTCTAGAGGAAGCATATCTGCTGCACAATCACGCAGCAACATTAACGGGGCCTATGGGAAAAACAAGATTGGGGCGGGCCGTTCAAAATCTGTAGAACTTTTTAACATCAACAGAAATAATAAAAATCCTAATTAAGGAAGAAAAAAAAAAACAGGGAAGATTGATTCTTGTCACAGGAGAGACTGGAAGTTGACTCCATACCCAGACAAACTTTGTCACACACCTCCCGTCTGTTCCTCTAAGGGCCCATTCATCTTTCCTAAAAATCATTTACTCTCCTCCGAGAGGCCTACATCCCCCTCTTCCCCTTTCTCTATAAAGATGGCATTTAATCCTGAATTCTTTGAGTTACTCATTTTTCCCTGGGTATCTCCTGTGTATACATGAGGTATACATGTTAATAAAAATCTCTTTGTTTTTCTCTTGATAAAAAAAAAAAAAAAAGCCCAGTTAAATCTCTACCACATTTGCTTTGTGCCTATCTCATGGCCAGTCAGTCATTTGCAGCCTTAAACCTGGAATGATGGGTTGGGCGGTGGGAAGAGAGTGGAGATTCACTTCTAATAAAGACCATTTTCATCAAACTTAAAATAGGATCCAAGGCATAGGCTTCTTTATTGCTCATTTATTTTAATATAGTGAAGAAAGGTCTTCCCAGTTTCATTTGCACCTGCAGCATTGCCGGGTAGCCTGATATAGCCAGAAAGCAGGGTGGTTATGAAGCCGCTAAACCAGCCACTGCTTGCACCCAAAAAAGTCACTTTAGGGTCTTCTAATGTTGTTAAGTCTTTCTCTTAATGGTGAGAAAGCTTTCCGCTGAGGCTTCCAGACATTAGCTTGAGTTAATGACCTAATGATTGGATTGATTGATGTATTGGAAAGGAGAAGATTGTGGGAGACAAGATTAGCTGTTCACAAACATAGGAAAGGATATCTTATGAAACCAAACCCCCAAACATTAGACATTAGCATGTTGTGAGTAATCACATGTGAACCAACATGAGTTTCCTAATAATCTGACATCATGGCTTTCATGTTAACCTGAATCACGCCCTATTTGCCAATTGTGTACGGCACAGCCGGCCTCCAAGAAACCTGCGCTGTAGCAGGGCAGGCTGTATGATGGCTCTACACCCATCCTAACTTTTGTTTTTTTCAGCCCCCGTTTGTAATGGAGAAGTGGATTATAGGAATAATGGAAAATCAGACTGTAGAATGCACAGTCACATATGAGGTAAGCTTGGCAGGGGGTGGGTGCCTGTTGGCTTCACCATCAGTTTCCCCGTAGGGATTTATTTGCTCCCTCAGAGTGCTTAAAGTTTATTGGAAGAGAAACTGCTTAACCAACATGAGTATGGGAAGATCAATACAATTATTCTAACAAAGTGTTGGGAAGGATTGAGAATGGGATACACTTGCCTAGAGATTGAGGTAGTAATTCATTCATTCATCAGTTAATGATTGAGCACCTTCTGGATACCACATATGCATGTGTGAGGTACTGTGGATACGGAACAGTGACCAAAACAGAGCTCTGCCTTCTTGGTGCTTAGAGTCTAGGGGTGAAGGTAGATCAGCAATTCTTCAGAGTGCAACTTCTACTACCACCTGGGGGTAAGGGGGGCTCTACATTCAAAACCAGACTCCACATATTTTATATATGGAAAAATAGAAAAACATATACTTTAGAAAAATGTGCTATTAAAATTAAAATTCATATATTTAGCAAATACCTACCAACGAGTAACGTTCCGTGATTAGGATAGACTAAATCTCTACTGTCTCGAGGCTTATATGCACTCCAGTGGGGGGAGATAAATAATAAATAAGTAATCTCAGAGTGATAAGTGAGAACCAGAAAATAGTGAGACACGGGACGTTAGATTGTGTGGTGAGGGAAGACCCCTCCTCTGAGGGGGAGGCAACAAGGAACAGCAGAGGAAGGAAGGGCAAGTGCAAGTTCCTGAAGCACAGAGGGCGTGACAAGGCTAGAGAGGTGGGCAGGGCCGAGCATAGAGCTTCCAGGGCCGCAGTGAAGAGTTTGGATTTACTGTAAGCACCATGGGAAGCCAGTGGGTGTTTTAAGTAGTCTGCTGCTTTAAATGATCTAATTATGTTTTAAAAATCAGCAAGGTCTTCATGGTGGTGGGAAAAGCTGCTTCATGAGGTAGAGAAACCTTGGGGGAACGGGGTGGAGGGAAACAGTTATAGCAGAGTCTTGGCACCCATGGAGATATTAGTATGCAGCTACCCTTAATAGGACATGCCCTCATTCATTCACTCATTTATTCACCCAAGAAACATTTAATACGTATTTGCCATGACCTAGGCACTGTAAGAGGAGCTTACACCTGTGTTATCTCATTAACCTTGTGCAAATAATAAAAAATAGGGAGCATTGTCTTCACCTGGCAGCTAGGGAAAATGGGCTCAGAGAGATGAAAGCTAGGGAAAACGGGCTCAGAGGTTTGGGGTAGTCAATGAGAGTCGGTGGAGTCACACCCAGGTCCTCTGACTGTGAATACAGTTTCCACTCTTCCTGTTCTATCTGTTCCCTTCCTAGCAGTAAGGTGAGGGAAGTCAGCCTGGAATGGGACTTTGTGCGCTGCTGCTTTGGGATGGTCTTCTGAGCTGCCAGGGTGTGGCTTTTTAACGCGAGAAATCCAAACCCTGGACAGTCCGCTTCTCCAGGGTGACCCGATGCTGGAAGCTAATTAGGACAACAGCAATGATTTATCCTCATCAGCCAGGGTGCACTGCCTGTCAGGGATGAGGCACCTGAGAAAGAACATTAATTGTCAAAGCGTTGCCTGCAGGGCACAGAACCTTAATAAAAGAAGTTGACTGGTCTTGAGGAACTTGGAATCTGGACTGTTCTAGAGCCTGTTGACCAGCCCCTCCCCCCCCCACTACTAAGGAAAAGCCCTCTTTTAGTAACTGGACAGTCATAACAGCCAAGTTTCATCTCTACCTGCCTTAGTTCCGGAGATACACCTCACCAAGTTTTTCCTTCTCTTTCTCTCTCTCCTGCCTCTTCCTCCTCTCCTTCTTCCTCCTTCTCAGACTCCATGATGGTATGCTACTTGTGTCTGTAACAGTCACTTCAGGATTTTTTTAAAAATATTTTTTCGGGCTTCCCTGGTGGCGCAGTGGTTGAGAGTCCGCCTGCCGATGCCGGGGACGCGGGTTCGTGCCCCGGCCCGGGAAGATCCCACATGCCGCGGAGCGGCTGGGCCCGTGAGCCATGGCCGCTGAGCCTGCACGTCCGGAGCCTGTGCCCCACAATGGGAGAGGCCACAACAGTGAGAGGCCCGCGTACCGCAAAAAAAAAAAAAAAAATGTTCATAACCGTATCAAATCCTGAGAGGCTCTTCAATCTAGTCTGATTTGTGACACCTGGTGATGAGGGGCGCACAGGACAAAGAAAGTGATGTGTCTTGATCCGGCGTCTTCTCCTTTTTCTAATCCTTATTCTTAATTCTCTATCCTTCCTCACTTTTGCATTTGTTACCCTGTACCCTCCCATGGGGATAATTAGTCCCACCAACCTACCCACACTCACCCAGTTACCCAGGATGATCACAGGCAGTCCTGGGCAAAATAGTGGTCAGATTTTTATTTAATCAACAAAATATCTGTATTCAACTACTATAAACAAAAGACATTGTTTATCATTACTTATTAAACGAAGAGGTAAGTTGAGATTTGCCAACTAACAAATTCTTAGAGAAGACAACCACCTTTTTAATACTATAGTCCACTAAGGAATAAAGTGGTTAAGATTTTTCTTTCAATCAGATTACCATATTCAGGCAAACCGTGCAAATATTTTACCTAATGCATTATGATCGTGTTCTAAGCCATTACACTGAAGGGATATGATAACCTGGTTTTCCTTCCTTCCTATTTTATAAACATGTGTATATTTGGTTGTGGGTTTCTCTCCCTTTTTTTTTTTCTTTTTTACAGAGCGATGTTAGAGCTCCAAAAAGCACTAAGCACGTCCATTCAATTCAGTGGAGTAAAACGAAGCCTCAGGATGAAGTGAAAGCTGTCCAGCTTGCCATCCAGACGTTATTCCCCAACTCAGAGGGCAACCCTGGAAGCAGGTCTGACTCAAGTAAGTCAGCTGTGCACTAGACATGTTCCAAAGCGGGAATGTCAAATCCTCAGACCAGGGGATAAGGGCCAGTCTGTGAATTGATATAGATTTCTAATATAATACTTCCTTCTTCTTTTTTTAGAATATTGGTTTTATACACAAATTATATGGAAAGTAGTATTTATGGGCTTGGAAATAGGGGCATATTATAATAAAGTACAATATTTGGATAACTACCATAAAAGATGAAAATTAGTGATTATTTTACATTGGTAAATAAAAATATGTATGTATATTTATACACATATATATTTAGTTTCCAAAATTGTAGATAAGGATAAGAATCATCTTCCATGTCCAACAAACCTTCCTGTAGAATCACTCCTATCACTGGGGCAACCTCTTGAGTCCTGAACACCATGGATCTGTTAAAGCATAAGTATGATAGGGATGGGACTTTCCTGGAGGTCCAATGGTTAAGACTCTGAGCTTCCACTGCACGGGGTGTAGGTTTGATCCCTGGTCAGGGAATTAAGATCCCACGTGCTGTGCAGTGTGGCCAAAAAATGAGAAAAAAAAAAAAAAGAATGATAGGGAAGGGAGGGAGGGGGGAAAATAAAAGGAAAGAAGGAAGGGAGGATAGAGAAAGAGAAAACATGAAATACATATGCTGGGTAGTGGTGATAAGTAATTACAGATGCTATAAAGAAACCATTTAGAAATAACAGAGGAAGGCAGGCTGACTTGTTGTTGAACTGGTCATTATTTGCTAGCTTCAGGGAAGAAGTTCTGACCTTCACCTTTGCAGGTCCAGAAACTCTAATACAACCCAGAGTCAGGCTAACAAAAAAGCAGGAGATGGATACATAAAACCCCATGCAAATCACTTTTCACGGTGAGAAACATACCTCCCCAACAAACCAGAAACACATGTTTTCTGATCAGTGCCTCTTCTTCCCAATAAGAAAATATAACTGAGAAGCCATAACAGAAGGTTCTTTGGCGGCATGGAAACAAAGTACCCTGATGGCTAGTGTCCCTGAGTTATGAGAGCCTAGCTTCTGTGTCCTCCACTATAAGGACTCACTTGCCAAGCATACTAGGTGTGTTTTTTGTTGTTGTTTTTAAATTAATTTATTTTATTTTATTTATTTTTGGCTGCATTGGATCTTCGTTGCTGCGCCCCGGCTTTCTCTAGTTGCGGCGAGCGGGGGCTACTCTTCATTGTGGTGCGCGGGCTTCTCATTGCGGTGGCTTCTTTTGTTGCGGAGCACGGGCTCTAGGCACGCGGGCTCAGTAGTTGTGGCTTGCGGGCTGTAGAGCACAGGCTCAGTAGTTGTGGTGCACAGCCTTAGTTGCTCCACAGCATGTGGGATCTTCCTGGACCAGGGCTCGAACCCGTGTCCCCTGCACTGGCAGGCGGATTCTTAGCCACTGCACCACCAGGGAAGCCCCAGACTAGGTGTTTTTAAACGCCCACCAGCCAGGGGGCCCAGGATCCTGGGCAGTACTCTAAACCCAACAACACGGATTTTAACTATAATAAAATTTATTGTCCTCCATAACAGGAAGTCCAGAGGTAGGCCAGGCTCCAGGTGCAGTAAGATAAGCTGCTCAACCATGTTAAGGATGAGAAATGAAACTTTCCTTCTTTCCACTCTGCCATCCTCAATATGTTGCCTTTGCCCTCAGCCTAGCTCCTCTTGTGTTCAGTCATCACATAAAGATATGATAAGGCCCACAGGAAATGAGAGGTCAATCCCTTCCCTGTTCTCATGTTTTGGAGTAAGAAAGACTTGCTTAGAAACCCCCTGCAGACTACCTTTCAGGTTGCTATGGCCAGAGCTGAGCACCTCGTGCATTCCTAACCATGGCATCGCTATGTCTGGCTTGGACGGATCAAAGTCTGCCTTAGAGCCAGATGTGGTCAGCTTCCCCCATGCACATGGCTCCGTGGAGGGGGTTGGACACTGAACAAAATCAGGGTTCTGTTGGAAGCTAGGATTTCAGAGAAGTCCAAATGAAGGGAAGAAGGTGTGTGGTGGTTGAATGAAGCCTGTGAGGAGTGTCTGAACACAGGAGGTCGCCTGTATCTGGATGCGTCCCTCACCTGAGAGGCCTGAGTCACCTGTGCAGAGCAGTGAGGGAGGCTGCTTGCTGGCAGGGTGAGGTGAGCATGCTCTGTTCCTCTCCAGAAGCTCCGTCGGCACAAGCACGGCCAGAGTAGCTCAGTGAGGACACCAGGGAACTCAAGAATGCGGGCAACTCAGGCCCTTGGGAAGACAGAGAAGATCTTAAGTGTGAGGAACTTGCTTATTCACTGAAATATAGCTTTTACTAAATGGCTCTTGTTAATTAACCATTTTCTTTTACCATAACTTCTTCCTGTTTGCCATGAAGCTTCATTTTTCATGCAGAAAGCATTTCTTATTCCTGAACCTCAGGAATCTCTCCTCTGGAGATATGAACTGTCTTTCTCCCAAACAATGTCTAGCTGTTTCAACCTTTAGAACCCAATTTCTTTTATCTGCATTTAGGGTTCTTGAGAACTTAAAAGTGCTGGTTGGGCTTCCCTGGTGGCGCAGTGGTTGAGAGTCCACCTGCCGATGCAGGGGACGCGGGTTCGTGCCCCGGCCGGGGAAGATCCCACATGCCGCGGAGCGGCTGGGCGCGTGAGCCGTGGCCGCTGAGCCTGCGCGTCTGGAGCCTGTGCTCCGCAACGGCAGAGACCACAACAGCGAGAGGCCTGCGTACCGCAAAAATAAATAAATAAATAAATAAAAGTGCTGGTTGGCAAAAAGCCTTGTGTTTACTAAACATACCTCTACCATCCAAAGACACTTAAACAGCAATTTCTAGAAGTGACAACATGGCTAAGTGGGAAGAAGATGGGATTTAAATGCAGAAGGACCTGAGATTATTAACTGAGTGACCGTGGGTCCAGTAACTTCACCTCTCAAGCTTCGGTCTCCTCAATTCTAGAATGATATTATTAGTGTTGACCTGAGAAGATTTTTTTTTTTTTTTTTTTTTTTTTTTTTTTTTCTGTACGCGGGCCTCTCACTGTTGTGGCCTCTCCCGTTGCGGAGCACAGGCTCCGGACGCGCAGGCTCAGCGGCCATGGCTCACGGGCCTAGCCGCTCCGCGGCATGTGGGATCTTCCCGGACCGGGGCACGAACCCGTGTCCCCTGCATTGGCAGGCGGACTCTCAACCACTGCGCCACCAGGGAAGCCCCCTGAGAAGATTTTTGAAGGGTTAAATGAGATACTATACGAAAAGCCTTTGGAACAGTGCCAAGCATATAGCATAAATTCGGTAAGTATAAATGTCCTCATTTTTTTAAAGTATTTATAATAATAAAGGAAATGTCCTTATAACTAGCCTAGAATGTCTGTGAATGGTAAAACTTTGAGCTTCCCAAATAGGCTTGAAGTATCCTGAGACAGGCTTATGAATTAGGCATGCAGATTTACTGTAGCTTCAAAGATGTTCATTTCCATTTCTTCCACAGGTGCTGATTGCCAGTGGCTGGATACTCTGAGGATGCGGCAGATTGCATCCAACACCTCCTTACAGCGCTCCCAGAGCAACCGCATCCTGGGGTCACAATTCTTCCCCTATCTCAATGACCAGGACTCCTATGCTGCTGCTGTGAGACGGACCCAGGTGCCCATTAAGTACCAACAGATAACACCTATAAACCAGTCCAGAAGCTCCTCTCCTACTCAGTATGGACTGACCAAAGACTTCTCTTCTCTGCATCTCAACTCCAGGGATAGTGACTTTTCCAGTCTTAATACTGACAGCTCTTTAGAGAGGGGTCGAATCTCAGATAGAAGCAGGAACAAATACAATCAAGCTAGCCTATCACTCAATTCTTCTCTGAGAGGAAGATTCAGTGGAAGAAATCAGCATTCCACTCCTTCAAGAGAAAGATACTCTGGAAAATTCTGCAGGGTTTCTCAGTCAGCACTCAATACTCACCAGTCACCTGACTTTAAGAGAAGCCCAAATGCCTCCCATCAACCCAGGACCATCCCAGGGATGCCTTTGTGCACAGACACTGACTCACGAGCCGATGAAGAGGAAAGCAAAGTCAGCGAAGGGGGATGGACAAGGGTGGAACACCGGAGAAAACCCCACAGGCCCTCTCCTGCCAAGACCAACAGAGAAAGACCCAGAGGAAACTTCCGTGGAAGGAGAAACTTTTGATGAATTGAACTAGTTGAGCTTTGCCTAGCACGTTTTTTTTTAATGTAATGGATTTTGCTAATGTGCTGCCTTCCAACAGAATTAACAAAAAGACAACCTTTCCATTTTTTGGATTTGGGAAATACCTTCTAAGTGAGACTGTAGCCAAAACAGGGCCAAATTATGGGTGTTCGTTGTCCAATGTAAGTAACTAGACTTAAATATAACCAAACGTATTTTATTTCCCTGAATTAACATCTTTAGAGGAGGGAATACACCATTTTATTACCCTAGCCATCGCTGTTCTGGTTAGCAGGGCCTAGACTAGGGTGAGGTTAAATGGAAAAACTTATCTTAAATGGGGCACTCATCTTGGGTGCAAAATTTAAGGGAGGAATCAAAAAGCTCAGTAATCGGGCTTCCCTGGTGGCACAGTGGTAGCGCGTCCGCCTGCCGATGCAGGGGAACCGGTGTTTGCGCCCCGGTCTGGGAAGTTCCCACATGCCGCGGAGCGGCTGGGCCCGTGAGCCATGGCCAATGAGCCTGCGCGTCCAGAGCCTGTGCTCCGCAACGGGAGACGCCACAACAGAGGGAGGCCCGCATACCACAAAAAAAAAAAAACAACTCAGTAATCAAGATAAATAATATTCTAGTGTAATATTTAAATAAATGAAAATTAATGCAAAATAACTGTGATAAAGAATCGAAATTCTACATAAAGACAGAATAAGTACTACTGATTTTTCCTTTTGTCTAAGGCTCCCATATGGCTTGGCAAGGCACTGTTACTGATCCTGTATTTAGAATTTTGATATTTTTTTATCATGTAATTTTTGCATTAATTTTCTCTTTTAAAAATATTGCATTAATCTTGATTACTGAAGTGTTTTTTTTTTTAATGCCCCCTTAAATTTTGTGCCCAAGGCAAGTGCCTCACTTGTCTTACCCAATCTCCACACTGCTGGTTAGTATTTATTTTAGTAAGATATTTGGGTTTTTATCACGGTCAGAGCCAAATTGATTTGACTTGTCATTTTAGGCAATAAAAAAGGTTATTGAACTTAATGTTGATTATGATGCCATATATCATACCTTAAGACTCATCAGAAACCAAAGATCTCAATTGCCTAGGAGATTTGTGGTTATTTCTTTCCCAAAGTTCCCAGGGACTGCCCTTGAATATCATTTTCTATATTTTACCAAAGGAGGAGCAAAGAGGGGAAAACAACGGTCCATAAAGTCCTCTTGGGATGTCAGCACTCTAAAATCTAAAAGAAAACAGACACAGAATGGGATGATAACATCACAAGCTAAAAGCCAGAGAAATTTAAAATTACCAACACCCTGTTAGAGCAAGACAGTAAATACCATCTTTGTAGCAAGAAAGCTGTAAGCAGCTGGGGGTAAAGAGGCGAATGGTACGGGTGGGTGGAAACTGCCTGCAGTTTAGGACAGGAATTGTGGGATCCAGCTTGGGAAATTCATATTTTTACAAATCAAAGGGTCAGGTGGCAACGAACATATTATATGTCAAATGAATAAGTGTTACTTTCAGTACCTTCTGAGATTCTGTTCAACATTCACTAACCCTGAATATCAAGTGTCCTTTGGCCTGGATAGGATTCTCAATGCCCTGTAGAAATCCACATGACACACTGGCAATTCTGGGGATGGCGAGGTGGGGGGGTGTTGGGGGGAGGTCTCTTTTAATAGAAACCGGACTTCAAGTACGTGCATATATTCCCAGAGTAGCTGCCCTGTTCTAATGCAGTGCTTGGGCCTGGGGGTGGAAACTGCATATGGGCAGCATTAAAATCTAGATTATAGGAAATGACCTTTACTTGCAAGGGAAGCTGTGACCTAAACATCAATCCAACAACTCAGTTGTCTAACTCTTATTGTTTGCCACCTGCATTTACAAGCAAAAGTGATGGGAAATGGTGACATCAGACACCGAGGTCCTCTTTTCCACCATGGGTAACCAACTTCTCTAAGGTTTTAAGCTCCACTGTGATCCGTTCACACGAAGCTTGTATCAACCACAGTCTGTTTTCAATTATTTTTTTTCCTTTGTCCTTTGTTCATGTTTAATTTTTTTAAAGTGAGCTAATACAAAGTATGCTATCTTCATAGCATGCTGCTTCCAAATAAGCAATAAAATATTTTCTTTGATGAGAATTTCTGGATAGGGCTTCCCTGGTGATGCAGTGGTTAAGAATCCGCCTGCCAATGCAGGGGACATGGGTTTGCGCCCCGGTCCGAGAAGAGCCCACATGCCGTGGAGCAACTAAGCTCGTGCACCACAACTACTGAGCCTGCACTCTAGAGCCCACGAGCCACAACTACTGAAGCCCGCGTGCCACAACTACTGAAGCCTGTGCACCTAGAGCCCGTGCTCCGCAACAAGAGAAGCCATCGCAATGAGAAGCCTGTGCACTGCAAAGAAGAGTAGTCCCTGCTCACTGCAACTAGAGAAAGCCTGCGCGCCGCAACGAAGAACCAACGCAGCCAAAAATAATAAATAAATAAATAAATTTGTTTAAAAAAAAAAATTTCTGGATAAGTAGCTGAATGTATTCTTAACTGGGTCACTCTGATGGGAACACAAAGTATGGCTCTAATTATTAAACAAAATGTGCATTCTGGGGAATTATTTAAGACTCTGGTTTAAAAGGTATTATGCCAGTGATTGCTTGTTTCATGCTGTTTCCCCTCTTCTTGCTTTCTTGGGCTATTTGTTAGAGAATCCAACCTGGCAGTAAAATGACTTAATGACCTCATCCCTAGTTAGTGCAGTAGCTGATCACAAAGAGGTGATTCCAACAGCGCACAAAACTGACCACTACATAAAATCTCATGAAAAAATACTTCACCTCAATGCTCCCAGCCAAAACCAAAATAAGAACATCTGGAGTTTGCTTCTTGGTTGTAAAGAAATAATAAGAGTGGATGTTACTTTTTTTTCTAATGATGCTTATTCACCACAAATTGCTTGCCAGGTTGAAAGATGAATGTAAGTCAAGGACAGAGCAAGGATGAACGGGACTTTTTTTTTCCATCAAGTTAAATCAGTTGCAAGAGGCTGAGTTTATAACAACAACCACCAACAAACACCACCAAAAAAACGCACCAGGGATATTTTTTTTTTTTTTTTTTTTTGTGGTATGCGGGCCTCCCTCTGTTGTGGCCTCTCCCGTTGCGGAGCACAGGCTCCGGACGCGCAGGCCCAGCGGCCATGGCTCACGGGCCCAGCCGCTCCGCGGCATGTGGGATCCTCCCAGACCGGGGCGCGAACCCGGTTCCCCTGCATCGGCAGGCGGACGCGCAACCACTGCGCCACCAGGAAAGCCCAACCAGGGATATTTTAAGAGAAAAAAATTATAGTAGGAATAAATTAAGAAAGTATCTCTTTGAGTTGGGCACCTCTATGTGTGGGTGATGTGGTCAACCCTCATAGGCTTCTGATGAAGTCTGGAACAACTGAGTCTATACTGGTTGCTACCAAAGAGGCAGTCATCACTCCAGGCATTGCCCAGACAAAGCAGGATGTTTTGCTCTTTGCACAGTCACTAGACTAGCAATTCTATAGAACTAACCTGAATAATTGAATAATCCCAAATAGGTAAAGGAGAACTAGAGATTATTTATCAAGGATACTTTAGAAATAAACATAACCTGGTAATTATTTTCAACCAATTCCTGAATGTAGTTCATAAAAATAATACAAATTAAACAGCCGTTTTTTTTTTGTTTTTTTGTTTTACTTTTCGGCTGCGCAGCATGGCCTGTGGGATCTTAATTCCCTGACCAGGGATGGAACCCACACCCCCTGCATTGGAAGCCCGGAGTCTTAACCGCTGGACCGCCAGGGAAGTCGCTAAATTGGCATGTTTAAAAGTATTCACAGTAAAATTTAGAATAGTAAAATCTGAAATGGGATAATTGGATGAAGAAACAACTGCTACAAAAGAAGGCTCACAGTGACACAAGTGATAACTGGTAAAATTTGGTATGAACAACAGAAAAATTGATATACAAAATCTTCATTGTAAAACTTACATTGAAAAGAACTGATCCCATGGGGGAGGATCAATACAAAAAAAAATTAATATGAAAATGGGAAAATTTTATTATGTTGGATAGAATATCAGGGAATTAAATTGGCATAATGACAATCTTTCTTGACAAACATTTCTCAGTAGTTATAGGTTTCTGATCACAACATTTTACTCATAAATATAGAGTCAAAATGTCCTAGGGTCAAAACATCAAGATCAGCATGTCCAATAATTCAAAATGGCAGGGTCAAAACATCCTGCACACAGCTCAGAGAATTCTGACTTAACTGCAACTGTTCCAATTCAGAAATACCAAATATTTATAAGCCTTCTACGTATCTTCTCTATAATTTAGCATTTCACCTCAACAAGTTGCTGTAGACATGGCATGCTTCTGAAACTCTGGCTCTCAGAAACTGCTCAATTACAACCATGATTTGGTTGTGCCAGCTTGTTCAGGATGCAACATCATTGAAATTTTAAATTAGAGACTCTGTAGTGAGGAGGCTTATAAAACCTCTTGCCATCACTTGGATTTGAGAGGCTGCAGTTAAGCCAGGGTGGCCTGGGGAAGTCAGAGCATAAGATCTGGACCCAGCTCTGTCTATTTGCTGTTCCTGGAACTGGTATATGAGATTGCTGAGGTGGAAAAAAATGCCAGATCCATGGTCAAAATTGTCAAGGCCTTAGCATAGCAGGCACCAGTGACCCCTCATTCAATGTTCCTTTCCCTTTGACCCACTGGCTGGCCAAATAATGCATGAGCAAATCAAGAGAGTTAAAGAATGAAGTAGACTTGTGACCTCCTAGTTCATTCAAAACTAAAATCAAGATTTACTCTCCATAACCAATGTTCAGTTTACTCAACTCTCCCAAAGAAATTCCTTCCCTACCACCTAGATGAATCTCACTCAGCCCTCACGGTCCAGCTGACATCCTGTTTCCCCAAAGGCCTCTGTCCACAGTTCCAGCCACTTGACCCATTCTGGACTCCTCTTGGGGGCCTTTTATCACATAGTCCCTTGCACCATTGCTTAACCCTTGTGTTCCCACTCTCCTGAAGGTGCTCTGTGAGGACAGTGCAGTGCTGCCCAAGAACTTGACGGTAGGAAAATACAACTAACCTCCAAGAATTCATCAACGGAAGGGCCACAAACATCGCAATACCTCCCAGACCTGAAAAACGTGTTTAAAAATCAGACCGGAGGCATGAGGCCATCCAAAGAGAGCATGAGTCTTCTAGTGGCAGTGGGAGGGTTAGGGGGTGGGTTTGGGGACAGCCAGAAGGGGTCAGCCTTAGAAGGCCAGAATAGGGTGATCCACAAAGGAAAAGGTTAGCAATACTATCCACACCAGGCCTTCACACAGGGCATAATCTGCCCAATCATCCTGGAGACCAGTAAGCAGGACAATATATTGTCCGCAGAGCCCTTTCCAAACAGATGTGAGAATCCACTTGGTTAAGGAAATGTAAACCTGTTGTGAAGACGGTCATATGATTGGGCTCCTGCTTACCTTTTCCGCATCACTGTCTGCCTCTCCCCACAGCAATCAAACTGAAACGCTGCCATGTTCTCTCTTGTCTTCAAAACTTCTACTCTCTCCACAAAGCTTCCCCTGCATTGTCTAGCTAAGTCAGCATTTAGCTCTCTGCTAATACCTCACTACCTCCAGGAAGCCCTCCCTGATCCCTAGGCCCAGGCCTGGGTCAGGCCCTTCTTCATCTGTTCACATAGCACCTTGTAGTTAATCAGATCTATCTCCCTTTGTTAAAATTGTCCCCAAGTCTGCTTCTCTGTATTCCTCACTAGACCATCAGCTCTATGAAGGTAGGGACTGCACCTATCTTGATCATCAGTATATCTCCAATACATAGTTGGTACTCAGTCTGTTTATTGAATGAATGCATTAATTGATTAATATATTAATCAGGCTAACAAGCCATCAAATCATCTAAATTCTTGTACTAATCCCATGCTCATTAAGTGACCTTAACAGGAATCTCCAGTCCCCTTTATTTATTTTTTCTAATATTTATTTATTTATTTTTATTGGTTGCAGCAGGTCTTAGTTGCAGCAGGCGAACTCTTAGTTGTGGCAGGTGAACTCTTAGTTGGGGCATGCATGTGGGAACTAGTTCCCTGACCAGGGATGGAACCCAGGCCCCCTGCATCGGGAGCGCAGAGTCTTAACCACTGCGCCACCAGGGAAGTTCCCTCCAATCCACTTTAGAGTTACATTTCTAGTGTTAAAAAAAAAATTGCCAGGCTTCCCTGGTGGCGCAGTGGTTGAGAGTCCACCTGCCGATGCAGGGGACACAGGTTCGTGCCCCGGTCCAGGAGGATCCCACATGCCACGGAGCGGCTGGGCCCGTGAGCCATGGCCGCTAAGCCTGCACGTCCAGAGCCTGTGCTCCGCAATGGGAGAGGCCACAACAGTGAGAGGCCCGCGTACCAACAACAACAAAAAAAAATTGCCATTCTGATTTTTACATCAGTCTCTTGTGAGCTTTGCTAATATGAATTGGCCCCTGAGAACAACTCTGAGACACTGATTAAATTTGGGGGCTTATTGGGAGTTCCCTGGTTGTCCAGTGGTTAGGACTCAGTGCTTTCACTGCTGTGGCCCAGGTTCAATCCCTGTTCTGGGAACAAATATGCTGCAAGCCATGCAGTGTGTCAAAAAAAAAAAAAAAAACAAACAAAACTGGGGGGCTTATCACTGAGAGCAGATTCTGGGTGTGCCAAGGCCTCCAAGGGAAAGGCCAGACTATTTTTCCCAAGAAGTAGCCCCTTGGTTCATAGTGAACTGTGCTCATTTTCTTTTCTTTTTTATTATTTATTTATTTATTTTTGGCTGAGTTGGGTCTTCGTTGCTGCGTGCGGGCTTTCTCTAGTTGTGGTGAGCGGGGGCTACTCTTCATTGTGGTGCGTGGGCTTCTCACTGTGGTGGCTTTTTCTTGTTGGGAGCTCGGGCTCTAGGCGCACGAGCTTCAGTAGTTGTGGCACATGGGCTCAGTAGTTGTGGCACGCGGGCTCAGCAGTTGTAGCACACAAGCTTAGTTGCTCTGTGGCACGTGGGATCTTCCTGGATCAAGGCTTGAACCCGTGTCCCCTGCATTGGCAGGCGGATTCTTAACCACTGCGCCACCAGGGAAGCCCAAACTGTGCTCATTTTCCATTTTGAATTTCTGTACCTCGTATAGCACTATAAACACCAAATCTCAAGAAACGTGTGTCACAGGAATAAAAAAGAATAGAAATATTACGTATGTTCAAGAAATTCACACACAGACATTGTCCTTTTAGATATTTATAGAATCTCACTATATGGCTTTCCTTTCCAGAGACCCAAAGTTTGCTGGGGGTTTTTTGTTTTGTTTTTTGTTTTTGCCTGATCTCAGTTCCCTGACCAGGGATTGAACCCAGGCCACAGCAATGAAAGTGCAGAATCCTAACCACTAGACCACTAGGGACCTCCCCACAAAGTTCTTTTTTTTTTTTTTAATGAATATCAGTTGTTCCTAAAACCAGTGCCCTCTATAGTCCTGCTGTGACTGCTTCTAAAAGTACATGAAGTTTTACTGAAAGTCTGACCTGGCAGTTTTCATTTCTTATACGCATGGGCTCCAGGTGCACTCCTGATGCCAGATGATGCCTGTCCTGGCTGAGACAGGGAAGGCTTAGCCTTAGTGCAAGGACAGTTCAAGATTTGTCAGCTGATTGTGGCTGATTATCAAGATGTCCAAACTGGTTCCTTTGCTATGTGTAAGCAATTTAATTTTGTGCCTAATTTTAATCTGCAGTGTACTGTATGTCTGCATCTGCTGTGTTAAAGCATTCATTAGCATTTAAAGGGGGAGTTGATGGTATTGATCACTTTTATTAAAACCAAAAACAATCATGCAGCAGTAACTGATGAGCATTCTCTTCGACCACTGAAGTCACAGCCAAAGTGTATGTACTCAAAACTCTGGCACAAACAGAAAATGTGATATTAAGGTAGAGACATCAAAGTGGCATCTGTTATAAGCATTTATGATTTACCATCGTCCCCTGCCACCCCCAGCTTTCCAAATTATGAGCTTCTTGAAGATAGGAAACTTCATTTTTTCCTGAATTTCTACCACCTTGCACAGTGTCTGGAACAGAATAAATTTTCTGATGAGTGAATAAATTAAGAAATGAAGGTGAGATAGCCAGTGCATGTTATATAAACACTCTACAAGAACAACTGTATTTTTCTTATAGATGTTCTAACAGCTATGTATTGCTATGTAACAAATCACCCCAAAACTTAGTGGCTTGAAATAAGAAAAAACATTTGTTATCTCACATAATTTCTGTAGTTCAGGAATTTAGGAATGGCTTAGCTGGCTGGCTCTGGATTGGGTTTCTGATAAAGCATCAGTCAAGATGTTCACTGGAGCTGCACTCATCTGGAGGCTTGACTGTGGCTGGAGGTTCTGCTTCCAAGATGGTTCTCTCACATGCAGCTGGTTGTTGGCACAGGACCTCAGTTGCTCCTCGTGTGGACCTTTCCACATGCTTAAGTATCCTCATGACATGGTGGCTGGATTCCCCCAGAGAGAACGATCCAAGAAGGTAAAGTGAAAGCCACAGTGTCTTTTCTGATGTAGCCTCAGACGTCACACTGAGGCATGTCCCGTAATATCCTGCTGTTTAGACAGGTCACCCTATTCCATACGGAAGGGATGACACAAGGGTGTGAATACCAGGAGGTGAGAATCACAAGGTCATTTTGCAGGTTGGCTACCACAGACATCATTAAAATCTCTGTACTCCCTAATTATAAATTGATATCTCCTCTCCTGAGCTTTGCCTTTTCTGCTTGTTTTATATTTTCTCCTAGCCTAAATTTTGAACCTGAGCAGATTTCAATGGAGTGTTAGAGCAGGAAGGCATCTTAAAGACCATCTCCCAAAGTTCAATGTCCTCATTTTACAGATGAAGAAACCAAAGCTTGTAAGGGTGAAGTGTCTGCCCAGTCACTCAGCCAGTTACAGGCAAGGCAGCACTCAAGGTCCCCAGCCTAGGCTCTTCCCTACCCTGTTCTCATGGAAGCAGTGCTTTGTGAAATGTTTAATCATGTGTGAAACTGGTGTTTGTAAGGTCCAGCAGCTGTAAGTTAACACATTTTATTTTGGTATAGCTGGACCTCTTAAGTCTCCATAGAGATTGGGAGAGTCATTATGGATTAGGTGTGACTAAATGCTTCTAAAACCAAAACATTCAGGCAATTACATTTTCTCTTTCTTCTATCAGGCCTGTGTCAGTTCCCTCTGGATTTTATGGTAGTTTAGAGAAAGCATTTGTTTTATGGAATTTTAATGCTCAGTTCGGTCAGGCAAAAGTTTGCTGGGGTCCTCGTGAGTTAGGCACAGGCCCTGCGTTCTCTGTGATTTCCGTTGTCAATTCAGAAACAAGTGTCAGAAGTAGGAGGAATTATTTCCCTATTGACTAAATTAGAAATTTGGAAAGAAAGAGATCAAAACATAAAATGGAAAAAGAGAAAGCTTCTATTTTGTGAGACAGAAATAATTCTTTCCCTGCTCCTTTGACAGTTCTTTGGCTCCTACTGCATATACCACCCCTTCCTCTGACTGTATGCATTTCATCCTTGCCTGGGGGACCTGTGGCTCTGAACTTGAAGTTCCCAGGACTTAGCTTACCCAATTACTTGTCTTTGTCTAAAAGAAGTCTAAAAATTACTAGTTCCTCCATTTGATGTAACACACTCAATAATGACCATTCCTTAAATTTAAGCCACTATAGTAAATCACTGTCTTATTCTATCAAAGAATCAAAATGAGTTTACTGAAAATGAGCCATCCAAGGCTAGATGGTCAGTTTTCAGAAATCCCCTACTTCTTACCCACACAGATGAGGTTCCAAGGAGACTCAAAGGATAATAACACCACCTGCTTATTTTACTGAGTTTTCACTATAAGAAACAGCATCCCATGCTAGCTTGTTCAAACACAAATTTATTGTAATGCAATATAAAACATATCATGGAAGAAATAATTTTGATTAGAGTTAACATTTATTGACGGAGCATGATGTGCCAAGCCCAGTTCTAAGCCCTTCCTGCTTTTAATCTTCTCAACCTATGAGGTCGATTCTATTATTATCTCCATTTTACAGTTGAGAAAATTGAGGCATAGAAGTCAGCTATCTGACCAAGGTAATTAAAGAAGTGGCACTGTACCAGGCTAGGACCCCACAAAGGCTGGTACTGGAGGGAAGGTGGCTCCAAGGGCCTGGGTTGGGTTGCTGGCTCCTTGCCGCATGCTCCACCGTCAATGACTCAGCTTCCCCACGCTGCTTCTTTCCAAGCCACCAGCATCTGCTGTTTGCTGCTCTCCCATATTTCAGCCTGCACCAACAGGGGGCTTCCCATCCCTCGTGCTACTTTCTGAATTTTCAGCTGCAACTCCCACCTGTAACTGTTAAATTCCTTCCATAGTCCTTGTCTCAAAGTCCCAAAAGAGAGAGAATTGACTTGACCCAGATCATATTTTTGAGACAGACCAGAGAAGGCCCAGGTTGCTCAGTTGACCTTAGGCTGGGCAGGTACCCTCCCTGGTCCTGTGACCTGTGAAGAGAGAAGTGTGAGGATGGCAAACAATAGAAAGCATGGCCATGTAGGCTGCAAGGGTAGGCAGCTGCCATCATGTCTCTTAGAACAGGGTATAGGCATACTCTTCCAGCACATTTTTATTCTCTAATATCTAATCTACACTGTTTGCTAGAAGGGCACATTCAAACACATTGGCTGAATTTAGTAAGTCTTTGTATGTGTAATTTATAAGAACTGTACCAAGAAAATTATACGGATAAAAATGTCTGCTTTTTAAAAAAGATTGGGGGCTTCCCTGGTGGCGCAGGGGTTGAGAATCCGCCTGCCAATGCAGGGGACGTGGGTTCAAGCCCTGGTCCGGGAAGATCCCACATGCTGCGGAGCAACTAAGCCCGTGCACCACAACTACTGAGCCTGCGCTCTAGAGCCCGTGAGCCACAACTACTGAGCCCGTGAGCCACAGCTACTAAAGCCCCTGCCTAGAGCCCGTGCTCTGCAACAAAAGAAGCCACTGCAATGAGAAGCCCACGCACTACAACGAAGAGCAGCCCCTGCTCGCCACAACTAGAGAAAGCCCGCGCGCAGCAATGAAGACCCAATGCAGCCAAAAATAAATAAATAAAATAAATAAATTTATTTTAAAAAAGATTGGTTTGTGAGTAGGAAACCTACACCACTCCTATGTTTCTCCTTTACTCTCGCATTACTATCACACTCATAACACTTCTGACATCACATGGGTGAGGTTTTTCCCCCTCACCAAGCAGTCCTGCCACACCAGCAGGGGTAGCCTACAATTTAACTCCATTCTGACACTGTCTACCTGGAGGTAGACACTGTCAGATCCCCAGGTTAAGGGCTCAGTCCCACAAAACTGCTCCCCGCCCACACACACATGCAACTTCAGATGTCAGCTGCAAGTCCACGTTGTCACCTGTGCTTCTGACCAGTGGGCTATAAATCAGAGGTTCCCATGATCCCCTACTCGGGTTTGATTAATTTGCTAGAGCAGCTCACAGAACTCAGGAAAACAGTCTACTCATTGTTTACCAGCTGATTACAAAATGATATGATAAAGGTTACAGATGAACATTCAGATGGAAGAGCTGTACAGGGCATGGTATGTGGGAAGGGGCTCGGAGCTTCCATGCCTTTTCCAGAAGTGCCACTCTCCCGGCACCTCCATGTGTTCACCAAGCCAGTTCTCCAAACTCCATACGATTGAGATTTATTTTATTTTATTTTTTTGTGGTACGCGGGCCTCTCACTGCTGTGGCCTCTCCCGTTGCGGAGCACAGGCTCCGGACGCGCAGGCCCAGCGGCCATGGCTCACGGGCCCAACCGCTCCGCGGCATGTGGGATCTTCCCGGACCGGGGCACGAACCCGCGTCCCCTGCATCGGCAGGCGGACTCTCAACCACTGCGCCACCAGGGAAGCCCACTATTGAGATGTTTATGAAGGCTTCATCACATAGACGTGATCAATTATTAACTCCTTTTCCAGCCCATCTCCCCTCTGGAGAACGAGCGGTGGGGCTGAAAATCCCAAACTTCTAATCATGACTTTGTCTTTCTTGTGACCAGCCCCATCCAGGAGCTTACCAAGAATCATCTCATTAGTGCAAAAGGCATTCCCATCACCCAGAAAATGCCAAAGGATCTAGAAGCTTGGTGTCAGGAACCAGAGTCAAATGTCAAATATTAGTACAAAAGATGCTCCTAATGCTCTTATCACTTAGGAAAGGGTTTTAGTAGCTCTGGGCCAGGAACCGGGGCAGAGACCAATGTATATAATTTCTATTATTTTACAGACTGGACAACTCTATATACCAAAGGGTAATCAATTTAAATCAGTATCTAATTGAGCGTCTACTGTGAGGAACGTCACGGACAAACTTCTTAAGAGTAGAAATAGAGTTTGTAGAATTTGAGAGCTAGGAAGGACTTAGTGATGACTTAGTATCCCTAAGTGTCCCGCGGACTGGAGTCAGATGTGTTCTAAAGGTCACACATCCTTTAAAAATCTTTTTAGGGGCTTCCCTGGTGGCGCAGTGGTTGAGAGTCCGCCTGCCGATGCAGGGGACGCGGGTTCGTGCCCCGGTCCGGGAGGATCC
>NC_041215.1:78643558-78657240 GCF_002837175.3 Physeter macrocephalus
AAAAAAAAAAAAAAAAAAATCTTTTTAAAGTTTTCTGTTTGTATTCCAATAATAATCTAAAAAAATATGAGTGTATTTTGGATCATGTGTTTGGCCGCCTCAAACCTATGTACTGCTGTACAATTTCAGGGTTTGAGTCTGTGTTTGTGTTGATGCTAAATCAGGTTAACATAATTTTGGTGGCCTAATGATAAAAAAGGAAAACTTAATAGTACAAATGAACTGCATTTATGCCAAAAACCACTGCATTCAGTGGTTTTGTTGCGGAAATCCAAGGCCCAAGAGTCGGCGCTTGTCTAACACTCAGAAATGAATTGTCTGAGGAGACATACGTGCTGACAAAGCAAGAGACTTTATTGGGGAGGAGTGCTGGGGTGGAGAGCAGCAGGGTAGGGGAACCCAGGAGAAGTGCTCTGCCATGTGGCTCGCAGTCTCGGGTTTTATGGTAATGGGGTTAGTTTCTGGGTGGTCTCTGGCCAATCATTCTGACTCAGGGTCCTTCCTGGTGGCACGGTGCATCGCTCAGCCAAGATGGATTCCAGCGAGAAGGATTCTAGGAGTTTGGTAGGACATAAGGACTGGAGTCTCCTCTCTCCTTTTGACCTTTCCCGAATTCTCCCCGTTGGTGGTAGCTTGTTAGTTCCGCGTTCCTTAACAGGACCTCCTGTTGTAAGATAACTCATGCAAGTGGCTACTATCTTGCCTGGCCAGGGCAGGTGGTTTTGGTCAGTGGTTCCCCTAACAGTTTGGTTTTCCAGTTGTTTGAACAGAGGAGGATGATGACAGAATTTGTGTAGTTGAGGGCACTGTACTTGTGAGGGAGACAGAGACTTCACTTCAAAAAACATCATTCTTCATATCTAATGAAATGTTTATTTTATTTTATTTATTTGTTTTTAATAGAATGTCGGGGTTTTTTTGGCCGTGCCGTGCAGCTTGCAGGATCTTAGTTCCCTGACCAGGGATTGAACCCGGGCCACAGCAGGGAAAGTGCCAAGTCCTAACCACTGGACCGCCAGGGAATTCCCCAGAATGTCTTTTTTTTTTAATTTAAATTTTATTTTGGAGTATAGTTGATTTACAATGTTGTGTTAATTTCAGGTGTACAGCAAAGTGATTCAGTTATATATATACATATATCTACTCTTATTTAGATTCTTTTCCCATAAAGGTCATTACAGAGTATTGAGTAGAGTTCCCTGTGTTATACAGTAAGTCCTTATTAGTTATCTATTTTATATGTAGTAGTGCGTATATGATCATCGCAACCTCCTAATTTATCTCTTCCCCCCACCTTTCTCCTTTAGTAAACATAAGCTTATTTCCCAAGTCTGTGGATCTTGATTTTATTTATATTTAGTTTGTAAATTTGTTTGGGTTGTATAGTTAGTTGAATGACAACTATAAGGTAAGCAGTTTTTTTGGGTGGTGGTGTTTATTTTTAAGTAACATTATAACCAAAATAATTTAGTAATACTGGCAGAATTTAAGAATTCTTTTTGTTTAAAAGGATACCATACATTACTCAAGTTTGAGGAACACTGATTTAGGTCAACTCTACTAATTTTCAGATGGTAGGTACAAGGCACTGAAATATAAAGAAATCTGTGAGCTACTTAAGGCAGGAAGTGACTTATTCATGCCGAGTGCACGGAACTTACATCCCTAGTTATCTGTAACTGAACTAAAAAAAATAGACCACAGCAAGATGGTGACAGAGCCAGGATGAGATTTTTACACCTGTCTTCTTTCCTATTCCCTGCCCTCAGAGGCTTGTCAGTTCCTTGCTTACCTGGATCACCTAACTGTGACTTTCTTTTTTTTTTTAATTGAAATATATTTGACGTATAACATTGTAAATGTAAGGTGTACAACATGTTTATTTGATACATTTATATATTATAATATGAGTGCCATTGTGATAATAATTAGCACCTTTATCATGTCACACAATTATCATTTCTCTTTAGTAGTTGGAATAATTGAGATCTAGTCTCTTAGTAAGTTTGATGATTATAATATAATAGAATATTGTTGTCTATATTCACTGTACTGTGCACTAGATCTGTAGGACTTATTTACTACTTGTTACAAGCTTATACTCTTTTTTTTTTTTGCGGTATGCGGGCCTCTCACTGTTGTGGCCTCTCCCGTTGCAGAGCACAGGCTCCGGACGCACCGGCTCAGCGGCCATGGCCCACGGGCCCAGCCGCCCCGCGGCATGTGGGATCTTCCCGGACCGGGGCACGAACCCGTGTCCCCTGCATCGGCAGGCGGACTCTCAACCACTGCGCCACCAGGGAAGCCCAAGCTTATACTCTTAAACAACACTCTCATATCTCCCTACTCTTCAGCCCCTGCTAACCACTATTTTATTTTTTGTTTTTACAAATTTGGCTTTTTTGGAATCCACATATAAGTGATATCATACAGCATTTGTCTATCTCTGTCTTACTTATCTCACTTAGCATGATGTCCTCAAGGTCCATCCAAGGTTACTGCAAATGGCAGGATTTCCTCCTTTCTCGTGGCTGAATAATATTCTTCCATTGCGTGTGTGTGTGTGTGTGTATATATATACACACACACACACACACACACCCCACATCTTCTTTATCCGTTCAGCTGTTGATGGACACTTAGGTTGTTTCCATATCTTTGCTGTGAGAATACTGCTGTAATAAACATGGGAATGCATATATCTTTTCAATAGCCTGTTTCCATTTCCTTTGGGTATATACTCAGAAGTAGAATTGCTAGATTATATGGTAAATCTATTTTTTTTTTGAGAAACCTCCATATTGTTTTCCATAGTATTCCAACTTCTTTTTCCTGTCTTTTTTCTCTCTCCCATTCTCAGTAGTGGCAATAATTATAAACACAATTTTACTATAGCTTGCTATGTGCCCAGTGCTTTATAAACATTATCTTGTTCAATGTTTGATTAGACTCCTCAAATCTTGAACTGTCTTCAGTTTTGTTTTGTTTACCATTTTGTTTTTCCCATGTCTTTGTCTTGTATAAGTTTCTTTAGCTGGGCAGCTTTTCAGGATGAAAGGCTGCTGAGTGTTCCTGAAGGGTGACGCTTTCAACCTGAATCAGGCTTATTGTGTCTATTACAGGAATCATGAATTAATGATACTTGTCCAGTCATTATCTCGAGAGCTTTTTGTTATCCTTAAAGAGAGACAGTTCATTTTGCTTGGGATATGATTGTGGTGATTTGGTTCTCAATAAAAGACAGCTTCCATGCTGGTAGAAACCTTTGTATTTTAGAGTGTTCTGCTGTGAGTTGCCTTCCTTAGGTTCCTTGAAAGAAAACACCCTTCCTCTTCCCCTCTCAATCCATCATTTTTACATAGACAGGTTTCTCAAACACAGACAGGAAAAGTACCAAATGTAACAATGCCTTCCCTTTATGCAATGCTTTACAGCCAAGCCACAAAGGCCGGCCCCAGGGCCGGCAACACCACTGCCTTGAACACCCTTATCTCTGTTCTACAGAGGTGAAAAGATTTCCCTAGAAATCTAGAAAAATCTAGAGTGCTGTCCAAATTGGAGCTTAAGTTTAGTCTTTAATTCAGATTACTGTGGTCCCATTCACAACACTGTCATTGTAAGACTGACTGCCATCATAGCTACAGAATAAAAAGAATGAATATTGTAGGGGAGGAAAAAGTTTCCCTCGATCCTCTTAGGGTCCCTGGCTGGGTCTGAAAATTAAACCAACAAAGACAGATCAACAGGAGGAAAGCATACAATTTATAGTATCGGGGAAAATTCCCTCTTTAATTTTATGCATATCTTAAAAGAGAATTTCTCAGAAGATAGCTATTCCCCCCATCCCTGCTGTCACTCACTCTGTTATATGGGAGGCGTATCTCAGATTGTTAACAAGTTACTTTACTCAACAAAATCTAGGCATATCTAAAAGATATATTTGTTCTATAGCTCCCTAGCACTGATGCTATATCAAGATTGAAAAGAGTGACTTTACATTGATTCTAGTTTAAAAACAAATGATTAGGAACACAAAAACATAAAAAATAAAGCAATGATTATCAATACACTCTCTTTTTCAAATCATCATTCCGGAGTTTGCTGATTGCAACATTTGAAAACCAAAACATTACCATTAACAGGCTAGGGAGTGGAAAATAAATTCCACCACTCTCTGCACTTCCAGGATTTGACCTTTAACATTGGGCAAATTTGTAAATTTGCCAAAGTCAAGCTGGCTTGAGGGTAAAGAGGAGCCCAGTTTAGCTCATCTGGTTGTTGGATCCACAACTGAAAGTACCGGCTCATTTACCAAAGTAAATAGAACTGTAAATACTAAAACCAAACAAAATGAAAATCGATTTTTTTTAAGAGGTCATTCTGGGAATATTTTTTCTTCTCTTTACTGAAGGGTAGCTTCAATGTGCCACCCCAAAATATGTCTCTTTGGTATAAGAATTATTTTAAAGAAACTGCAGATGCAAAGGCGGCTCTGAAAACAGTAGCAGTTACCCTTTGGTAAAGGGAAATCTTCATTTATAAAGAAATTTACATTAGAAAGGGGGCCTGCTTTTTCAGCTGAAAGGCTTACCTGCAGTGGCGGGCAAACTTTGTTTACCAAACCTTCCTCTTCTCACCTTCCTCTGAATTGCTTCCCCCTTTGAAGCCCCAGCTCCCATCTCTGTCCTTAGATCAGGATGGCATTTAAGTCTCAACTGTCTGGCTGCCTTTTGAGTCGCAAATCTTAGGCTCCGGTATGAATGTGCGTAATAAAATTGTTTTATTTTTCTCCTGTTAATTTGTCTTTATTATGAGGACGAGGGGTCTTAGCCAAGAACTCGGAAGAGTAGAGGAAAATTATTTTACCTCCCCTACATTACCTTAGAAAGCAGAGTGCTTAGCCCTTATTTCACTAAGACTACTCCATAATAGGAGTGAGATAAGTATCTTTAAAAGACAAAAGGGCCTATATGTAAAGTGCTCAGTTTGTAGCTGGCTCCTGCCAAGGGCTCAATAGATTATAGCTGTTACCATTGTTGTTAGCAGCATTTTATTAGATCTTAAAACTCAAATTAAAATGGCCAGGCCTGAGAAAGAAGCAGTAAAACTATATTCCAGCTACTTGTTTTAGTCGTTTTATTAATCTTCTTTGTTTAAACCATTCTCCCAAGAGCCTTTTTCTTTGTTTTGTTTTTATATTGTTTTAAGGAGACTGGGTTAGTAGTGGGCCAATTTTTCAATTCCTTAAAATTGTGTAATCTAGTCAGTTTCCGCCCACCCCAAAATAAATATACTTATTGCCTCCAGGCCTTGGCTATTTTTAAAGGGTTGTATATCTGGGACTTGGTTGTACAAGTTTGTATGTTCCTAAACACTACATACCGTGATGGCTTGGTACCCATAAGTGGAACATTGCCTGCCATATCAGTAAGCTAAGGATGTCACAGTTCATCAGCGATTGCAGCCACAGCCAATGGTGAGCTGGTGAGCCCTGAGGGAACTCAGGAAGGAAAAGAATACCTGCCAGCTAATAGCCATTAGACTGCAGCCAGTCCCCACGGTGAGCTCTGAGGAAACTCAGGATATGAAAACACAGGATACTGGCACCAGATAGCTGAGGTACATATCAAAGGAATGATTTCAGTGAACCCAGACTCTTGCATCTTCCCATACATAGAAAAGCGCTAAATTCCTTAACTTGACATATCTGGTTTTCTTTAATTAACAGTAATCTTTTGATGTTCAGACCACCTGCCCTTTGTTGCAAAACTCCTATATTTCCTGGCTCCCCACCTCGGCTCTTTGGAGCAGTTCTCTCAGGGTTGCTTAAGATGTTGCCTCCCGGGCTTGAAGTCCTAAAAATTCCAGCTGAATAAAACATAGCTCTCAACTTTCAGGTTGTGAATATTTTTTTAGTCGACAGTACATTGAACAAAATTCTGTAAATTTTTAATGGATCCCCGCTATTCCAATCTAATATTATTAACTAAAAAAGACAAGTAAAAAAAATCCACGTGTGTGTGTGTGTGTGTGTGTGTGTGTGTGTGTGAGAGAGAGAGAGAGAGAGAGTGACAGAGAGAGAGAGAGAGAGAGAGAGAGAAAGAGAAAAGACAACATCTGGAAGGATATACAATAAAATATTAATTTTGTCTCTGGGTGATTAGATAGCAGGTGCTTTGTATTTTATCTTTGTTTTGCTTATTTGTATAATACCTCAAAAATGAGGGTGAATTACTTGTATCTTTTTTTAGTTAAAAATGTACTTATTATAATCTAATATCTTTAACATACACACTACTATATATAAAATAGGTAAACAACAGGGACCTACTGTATAGCACAGGGAACTATACTTAATATTTTGTAATAACCTATATAGGAAAAGAATCTGAAAAAAAAATACACACACACACATATATGTATAACTGAATCACTTTGCTGTACACCTGAAACTAACACAACACTGTAAATCAACTATACTTTAATTTTAAAAAATTAATTAATTTAAAAAAGGAAGATATGGGGACTTCCCTGGTGGCACAGTGGTTAAGAATCCGCCTGCCAGTGCAGGGGACACAGGTTCGAGCCCTGGTCCAGGAAGATCCCACATGCCGCAGAGCAACTAAGCCCATGTGCCACAACTACTGAGCCTATGCTCTAGAGCCTGTGAGCCACAACTACTGAAGCCCACGCGCCTAGAGCCCGTGCTCTGCAACAAGAGAAGCCACCACAACGAAAAGCCCGCGTGCCACAACGAAGACCCAACGCAGCCAAAAATAAAGAAATAAAATAAATAAATTAATTTTTAAAAAAAGGAAGATATGGATTAAAAATAAATAAATAATCTAATATCTTTAGATAAACTTACTAGAGAGAGCTTTCTATCTTCTCAGCCCAGTGGGGTCTTTTTGTATCTCACTGGGCTCTGAAGGAATCACACCAATTATCCATGATGAGACCAGTTTGCTGTCTGCACCCCTAATTCCAGCCAAGCATTAAAAAAAAATTTGGGGGGGCCATGTAGCACGGCATGTAGGATCCTAGTTCCCTGACCAGGAATCGAACCCCAGCCCCTTGCATTGGAAGCGCAAAGTCCCAACCACTTGACCACCAGGGGAGTCCCCAGCCAAGCATTTTCAAGGTGTAACCAACAAAACTTAGCACAGATGGGTTCCATTGCTACTGAAGACAGTCTCTGAGCTCTTGTTCCATCAGATGTGAGCCGATGGTTTCACCTGTGGAATTGAGACAGCCCTGAATTTTAGTCCATCACTTAGGAGCTGTATCATGTTGGATACACATCCCCAATCTATAAAATGGGTACAAGGATCCTGACTTTACAGGAGCGTTGTGATTTTTAGGGATGAATGTTAAAACTCCAAAAAGAGTGCCTGGCAAGAGCTAGCATTCAACACTTGGCAGCCATTCTTACAATTCTCTGTAGACAAAACGGCAAGTGGTCCTTGTCCTTTTCAGCACCTCCTAAGTTTGAATATCTCCAAGAGGCAGAGCCTTCTACACAGCCTTGCCAGTGAAAGGGAACCAGCCTGCACTTATTTGGTGTTGAAATGATGCATGTACCTCTTAAGACAATACTATTCTATATTGTACATCTATGTGTTTTACATAAGATAGATATAAAGATATCTAAAATCTGTATTTAATTCAGTTGCTTAGAGTGACTGCTGAATCGTAAATGTTACTGCTAATCTTTGAATAGCTCTCATTATGCTTATTCTTCTTATTTATTAACCACCCAACCCCATAAAGATTTTCTTCCTCTCTAAATAATTAAGTGGATAAAATATTTCTTGGGCAGTGTTCATTTTCAGATTCCTCAAGACCGCTAAATCTCTTTGTAAAAACAGTTATCTTGGGACTTCCCTGGTGGTGCAGTGATTAAGACTCTGTCTGCCACTGCAGGGGACATGGGTTCAAGCCCTGGTCCGGGAAGATCCCACATGCCACAGAGCAACTAAGCCCGTGTGCCACAACTACTGAGCCTGCGCTCTAGAGCACGCAAGCCACAACTACTGAGCCTGCGTGCCACAGCTACTGAAGCCCGTGTGCCTAGAGCCCATGCTCCACAACAAGAGAAGCCACCGCAATGAGAAGCCCGCGCATCGCAACGAAGAGTATCCCCCACTCGCCGCAACTAGAGAAAGCCTGCACGCAGCAAAGAAGACCCAATGCAGCCAAAAATAAAATAAATAAATAAATTTATTTTAAAAAGTTTTCTTTTTTTAGCTTTTTAAAAAATAAATTTATTAAAAAACAGTTTTTAGCTTTTTTTAAATAAATAAATTTATTAAAAACCATTTTCTTTTTCTAGCTTTTAAAATAATTAATTAATTAATTAATTAATTTAATTTTTGGCTGCCTCTTCGGAGCAATCTCTCAGAGTTATCTGAGTTGCTGTGTCCCAGGCTTAAGTCCTCAGTTTTGTCCACCATATAAAACATAACTCTCACTTTTAGGTTGTGTATTTTTTTTTTCAGTCGACAGGATGATCCTTGTCAGAGAAATCATTAAATGTGCATACAATTGTCAGCAGAGAGAACGCAGCGTACGTAGACAGTCTCTAAAATAATTTCTGCATGACCCATGTTACTGGAAGTTGAGTGTCAGAGCGTTATTCCCTCCTGCGGAGAAACTTGGTTTTGGGGTTTCCAATAAACTACAGTAATAACTAGCTGGCTCTGCCACCAGTCCAGTTCAGTCATCTCCGATGTGTTTGAACGCTGAGTTTCTTATTATTTGTTTAATCCCCGGTTTCCTCTCCTTTATTCTGGCCTTTCCCAGTAGATGTCCCCGTGCACCGGGAAGTCCTTGAGGAAGGCCAGCAGAAGCATACCCCACAGGGGAAACATCAAAACCATTCCCTGAGGCTTCCCTGGTGGCGCAGTGGTTGAGAATCTGCCTGCCAATGCAGGGGACACGGGTTCGAGCCCTGGTCCGGGAAGATCCCACGTCGCGGAGCAACTGGGCCCATGAGCCACAACTACTGAGCCTGCGCGTCTGGAGCCAGTGCCTGGCAACAAGAGAGGCTGCGACAGTGAAAGGCCCATG
This sequence comes from Physeter macrocephalus, assembly GCF_002837175.3. Taxonomy (NCBI): domain Eukaryota; kingdom Metazoa; phylum Chordata; class Mammalia; order Artiodactyla; family Physeteridae; genus Physeter; species Physeter macrocephalus. The sequence continues at coordinate 78,652,628 of NC_041215.1, forward strand.
CACCGTGATGAAGAGTGGCCCCTGCTCGCGGCAACTAGAGAAAGCCCTCGCACAGAAATGAAGACCCAACACAGCCAAAAAAATAAAGAAATAAATAAAAACCAAAAACCAAAAAACCATTCCCTGGCCATTATCTAGAAACTTGCTGAGCTGATGGAAAGGCACAAAGTTTCTCAGATATTCTTTACTTCTCCCTCAACAACTCCCCTGCTTCCCGTGTGTAATCACTCAAAACCTGGACCTCTGCCTTGCACCTCTGATGATTCTGTTGCCAGGTGTAAGTGATACTGCTGAGGATCAAACCTTTGCCTTTTAAGCCTGTGTTTTCCACAAACCCGACTCCAAAGTATACTGAGGATGTGCTTCAAAGATATTCATTTGAATTTTTACTTCCATGGTGACATGCCCTCTGACCTAATTACTATTAATTACTATTATTACTCCCAGCCAGAAAAAACAAGTTGCTTTATTTGGAAATTGAGAGGAAAAAACCTGAGCCAAAAAGACCTCCTGCCATTTCATATCAATAAATTGGAAGAAAATAACCATGCTCTCTACCCTTAAAAAAATTAGAGATCAGCAGAAATACTTTGTGATGGGCTGCATGCAATGTGGAAATATTTTTGTCCAATTTTTTATACTAATAAACTTCCAGAACTCTGAGAATCACATTGTTGGTTGTGACAGGTTGGGGGTTATAGAGGAGGAGTTTCATATGTCTAAAGTTAATAACAGTATGTGCAGATTATATCTAACCATGTGTAAACATCCAGTATGGAAAAAGAGAATACTCAGCCACAGAAAAGAATTAAATAATGCCATTTGCAGCAACATGGATGGACCTAGAGATTATCATACTAAGTGAAGTAAGTCAGACAGAGAAAGACAAATATCATATAATATCACTTATATGTGGAATCTAATAAGACAAATGAACTTATTTGCAAAATAGAAATAGACTCACAGACATAGAAAATGAATTTATGGTTACCAAAGGGGATAGCGGAGCAGGGGGAGGGATAAATTAGGAGTTTGGGCTTAAAATCTACACACTACTGTATATAAAATAGATAACCAACAAAGACCTACTGTATAGCACAGGGAATTATACTCAATATCTTGTAATAACCTATAATGGAAAAGAGTCTAAAATAGAATATATATATACATATATATGTATAACTGAATCACTTTGCTATATATTTGAAACTAATACAACATTGTAAATAAATTATATTTCAATAAAAATTGAAAAAAAATTTTTTTTAAATAAAAAAGAGTATAGGCCCAATGTTAGACTCAGCTGCAAAGTGCCGGGATGCTTTATCTAAAGACTGCAGAGGTAGCCCCAGTGTCCATCTCCCTCTTTTCTGTAGGAGGTATCAGGCTAGGTGACAACTCCCAAGTGACTTTCGGTCTTCCCTGAGTACCCAGGCCACAGAGAGTTTGATTTTCCTTCCTAAAAATTTCTGTACCACTTACTGTCTGACATTTATATTGTGTCACTTGATATTTTTAATCACTTGATTTTAATACAGAATATATAATAAAGTGTTAAAATGATCTCATTGTTTCTGTAGGTTGGTCTTCTCTCACTAGACAGTAGCTCTCTCCTCTTCAGGGTCATTGATGATATCCTTTCACCATCCAATAACTCCACAAAAATAACAGGCACAGAGCAGCTCATACTATCAAGTTGACGGAAGTGATGATTTTTCAGGATAAAAACACCAATGTTCAAATGTCACACCAGCTCAGCCTACCTATGTTTCCTACCACATGTCAAAAGGCAAACAAAACACGTGATTCATGAAACAAAATATATTTAAGTATTTAGCTATTTATTGCATTATTCTGGTGTGGTAGAAAGATTCTTTTTCAGCCAGGTGACCTGGTTTACAATACCAGCTCTGCAAATTACCCACATGACCTTAAGCAAATCATGTAACGTCTCTGCACTTACAGTGATTAGTTCAGTGAGTCAGTCATTTAACATATCTTTCATTATCATTTGATCTGTGCAGAACATGGTGCTAGAAAGGGATGAAAAGGTGAACAAGGTTGCCTCAAACCTATCTAACACTTATAGTAAAGTTTTCATTTCTGCAATTCTGTTTGTTTTGAAAAGCTTTCCTTTTGTTGTGCTCTGAACATTCCCTCTTTAGAGCAATCTGTTCTTGTTTAAAATCTTCTCATATCTGCAGATACTAATATAGTCTTTTTTTCCCAATGTTTATTTTCCCCCCCAGAGTCTCTGTTTTCACCAAGTTGCTTTTTCTCTATTTTTCTGTTTGTTTTCTGTCTCTTTCATATTACATGCTTTCCTCCAGTACCATCTTTTAGAGTAAGAAAAGCTGATAGGAATCTCTGAACACTTGAGTGTAGCCTATTAGCTGTGATCTCACCGTAGTGCAGTGGTTTTCTACATGTTTTGACCAAGTGAACAGTAAGAAATGCATTTTACATAATAACCCTGTGTATGTGGATGTGTGTGTGTCTTAAAAGCTTCACAATACTTTGACAATACTTTCCTTTATTATATGTGATACAGTCTCATTTTTTCTTATCTGTTTTGTGGATACAACCTACCATAATAAATTCATGACGCAGTAAAGTATTATCACCATAAGTTGAAAAGCACCAGTAGAGGTGATCTAGCTGGGCTGTTTTCTGGAGGAATCCTGGTCAGTCCTTCTCTCTTGGACTTCTTAGACAAGTACCCAGAAGATACTTTTCTTTTCCCCTGCATGGAGAGTGTCAACTAAAAAAAAAAAAAACACAGCAAGCTGCAAATCAGAATGGTTTATTTGGGGTTTTAAGTATTGCAATTCAGGACACACAGATTCAGGTAACCCCAAAAGAGTGTTGTGAGGAAGAGAAAGAGTCAGGGATTATAAAGACAAAAGGCCATGACGTTGTTAAAAGTTGCCTGGTGAGAATTGTGATGGACTCTGACTTGAGTCAGAATATATTTGCTTTTAAGGAATCACAGCTTGTTTTAGGGTAGGGGTCCGATAAGTACAGTATTTTGAGTTTCTGGCAGGTGTTCTGGATGCCTTCATCAGGTCAAAAGGTCAGATTCCATTCAGGTTGAGATATGCATAAGTCACACATCCTTAGTGGCTGCCCAGCTACATTTTGGAGAGCTCTCTTAATGATACCAACTTCATTTTGATTTTCCTTGCACAGCAGTTCATGCCTGGTGGCCAGAGGTCTGGGAGCCAAGTTGGGGTAGAAGCTGGGGGCCTTGATTTTCAACATGTGAATGGTTATTAATCACCCATTTTTCAAGTTAGAGTCCCTCACTTCAGAAGCCCTTTTATATTAACCTCTGCAGATGATAAACCTCAGAGAGGCAGCCACCTGGGGGCTCCAGTGGAGGAGGGGCCTGGGGCTCCAATTGCTCCTTACACTGAATTTCAACCATTCCTCCTTTTTGTAGCTCACCTGTACCCCTCTTCAGAAAGGTATATCATGCTGCCAATTTCTGAGTCTTTTGGGAATTCTGCTCTGTAAAAGGAATCCATTTTCTTTTTTTGTTTGTTTGTTTGCTTTAATCTTTTTTAAAAACACCTTTATTGGAGTATAACTGCTTTACACTGGTGTGTTAGTTTCTGCTGTAGGAATCCATTTTCTTAAGATGGTTCCCATTCCACCCTTTCTTTTCCAGTTTGTAAAATGTTGTTGCTTTTGTTTCCTCTCCCAATTTCTTTGATCTTGTGGTTTTCTCTTTTTAAAAACCAGCAAACAACAACCCCTGTTACTGTGGGTTTAGTGGAGTGTGGGAAGGGAGCTTGGATTCTCTTTCATATTACATGCTTTCCTCCAGTACCATCTTTTAGAGTAAGAAAAGCTGATAGGAAGCTCGAAATCATTGCTGGTATTAAAGCCAACATGTAAACCAGCCTTTATATACAACTTCATATTTTCTTTAAAATTTTTAAATTTAACATTATAGCATAATCATTTCCCTGTATAATAAAAAAAACCTCGATAAACATCATTTAACTGCTGCTTATATGCCATTGTCCTTTCTTAATAATTTCACCATCGTGGACATTGGGCTTGTTCCTAATTTTTCCCTGTTATGAATAATACTGTAATGAACATCTGTGTGTATAAAACCATGACCCGATTTTAGATGATTTCCTTAGAACGGTTAAAAAACAAAATTCAGCTGAGTAAATGTAAAGATCTAATTGGCTTTATTCAACAATTCATGAATCGGGGCAGCATCCGATAGGCAGGTAGAGAGGAACTCCGAGGAGCTGTACAAAAGGGTAGAAAGGGGCAGGGATAAGGAAAGAATCCACTGTTTCAGGCAAGGTCACCTTCCCATGGGGGATGGAAGGGGTCTACCTGGTGGATTACCTCATTAGTACTGACCAGGTAATTCCGTACTGGCTAGTTAAAGGTTACATTCCTGGGAGAGGCAGAAACTGCAATTAGGTTAGGTACCGAGTCTTGGTTTGCTGATGTGGAGCTTAGCTCAAGTGACTCCATTTGGAGCCTGTTGTCTCTTTTTCTTTTTTTTTTTAATTTTTTTTTTTTTTTTTTTTTTGTGGTATGCGGGCCTTCCTCTGTTGTGGCCTCTCCCGTTGCGGAGCACAGGC